>NC_057711.1:140785154-140792399 GCF_004010195.1 Chiloscyllium plagiosum | reverse complement strand
CCCCCACCCCACTCCGGCCTATCACCCTCACCTTGACCTCCCTTCACCTATTGCAATTCCAACGTTCCTCCCCCAAGTCCCTCCTCCCTACCTTTTATCTTAGCCTGCTGGACACACTTTCCTCATTCCTGAAGAAGGGCTTATGCCCGAAACGTTGATTCTCCTGTTCCTTGGATGCTGCCTGACCTGCTGCGCTTTTCCAGCAACACATTTTCAGCTCTGATCTCCAGCATCTGCAGTCCTCACTTTCTCCTTAAATATCAGTAGGCCAAAGCCATTGTTTTTAGTCCCTGCCATGAATTGTTCACTACTAATTCCATCCTTCCTCCACTCACACTGTCTCAGGTGGAATAGACCTATTCACATCTTTTGCCTAGTATTTGAATCTTAAATAAGCTTGAATCCTCATTCTTTTCATCACAAACAACATCAATTTCTTTCTCAGTTAACATTGCCTACATGCCATCAAACTCTTCATCCATCCATTTGTTACCTGCATACTTGACCAATACCAAACTGTTTTGTTTGTTCTTCCATAAATCTCATTGCCCTAATCTCTGCTGCCAATATCCTAATATCTACACCACCGCTAATCTTTTACTTCTGTACTCATGGACCTACATTTAATCCTATTCTCCAAATGGATCGAATTTAAGATTCTCATTGTTTTGTGTAAATCCGTTCTATGTCTTGTTCTTCTAACCTACTTCACTCCTATAATGGTACTCCATCTCCAAAACCACTTACTTTTCTGACTCTGGTGTTTAGTTCACAACTCTCCCCTTCACTCTCTCACCAGTACGTGCCTTCAGCCATCTAGGCCCTATACTCTGAAATTTCCTCCCTGATGCCCTCTGCCTCCCTCTCTGTCTTCAAGGTGCTGCTTTACACCCACCTCTTTGACAAAGCCTTTGATCATCTCATCTTGGGCTTGGTGTGTATTTTAGTTCGATAATGCTTCTGTGAGGTGCCATCTTGAAATGTTTTTCATCTGTTAATCAGAACCCTTTCTCTGTGATATAAATTGTTGTGAATATTCGAAATTTGGCATTCTTACATTTATCCTGAAAAATGAAAAGCTTCAGATCTTTTTTGCAATATTCAAATTGCATACTACCAAACAGCCATTTTATAAATGCAAGTTGTTGCTAATATTTAAATGAGGTAACACAGTGCAGGGTGAGTAGTTTATCTTTAATACCAGGGTATTAAACGTTTTATTTGTTTGGGCCACATAGATCGATACAATTTAACATTAGAGACCAGATAAATGTTTAACTCCAAATTATTATAATGTACAAAAACCTCAAGATCAGCATACAACATACAGATCCTGGGATTCTGATCTAGGATTTATTAATGATATTAAAAGCCCTCTGGAGGAATGGAGTTGCGCAGAAGGTGAAAATACCAACTGATCAACAAACTGATTTTCCAATGCCATTTCCAGTGAATCATCAAGAAAAGGACAGGGTGGTCCCAAAATTCTGCCTGATCTGAACTTGTTGATGGACACATTCTGATTTTGATGGATGTGCAAAAGCTACACCAGCTGTCTCCGTACAAACCAGGTGAATGCACACTGGAGAGACAGTCCTGGTCACTGAGGAATTAGGTGGGCCCCTTGAGGTGTTGGGTAGTATGGGTGGGGCTTTACTTATTGATATGCAGCTACCGTTGGATCAGTGGAAGCTGCTAAGAGAATCGGATGTAAGTGCTCGTGTTGAGAGAGTTGTTACCCTTCTAGTATCACAGGGCAAAGAGAAAACAAGGCTGTGAAACAGAACTGGGAGGCCTCCCGAGCCCAAAAGAAAGCAGCTGCTGACAAGGACGGGGTCATGCCTCTCAGATTTTGGATTGGTAACGATAAGGAGGAAGGCCACAGCTCAAACATGAGGGCAGAGGAGAGAAGCATTTGGAAGGTTTGGAGTCCACACCCCAGCAGAAAGTTTACTAGGGTTGGAGGGTTTGAGCTATAGGGAGTGGCTAAATAGACTGGGGCTGTTTTCCCTGGAGCATCAAAGGCTGAGGGGTGACCTTATAAAGGTTTATAAAATCATAAGGGGCATGGATAGAGTAAATAGACAAGGTCTATTGGGGTGGGGGAGTCCGGAACTAGAGAGCATACGTTTAGGGTGAGAGGGGACAAATTTAAAAGGGACTTAAGGGACAACATTTTCATGCAGAGGATGAATGTGTATGGAATGAGCTGCCAGAGGAAGTGGAAGAGGTTGGTATAATTACATTTAAGAGGCATCTGGATAGATATATGAATAGGAAGGGTTTAGAGGGACATGGGCAAAGTGCTGGCAAATGGAATAAGATTAATTTAGGATATTTGATTGGCATGGACGAGGTGGACCAAAGAGTCTCTTTCCATGCTATATATATCTATGACTCTGTGTTGGAGACAAAGCTATCTCACCAAGAATAAGAAACTGTGACTCTCCAAATCATGTTCAAAAAGATGAACAGGAAGGGTTTGGAGGGATATGGGCCGGGTGCTGGCAGTGGGACTAGATTGAGTTGGGATATCTGGTCAGCTCGGGTTGGACCAAATGATCTGTTTCTGTGCTGTACATCTCTATGACTCTATAAATATATCCCATAACAAAAAGATTGCACCATGCAGCACTGCTCACCATAATCCCTGCCAGTAGCTGTCAAAATCACTGTGGCCTTTGCTTCTGCTGTTTTCCACAGATCATAACACCATCTCACAAATGGCCGCACACAAAACTGTATTTCACAGGTTGAAAGGAAATGTTTCAAAGACAGTCTTGAAACCTCCAGGTCTGCTCTACTGACATCAATGCATGGAAACAGGTGCAGAATCAGGAGTAAAATGGTAAGACATCATCAGAGGTGAGCTCTTCCAAACAAGAGCAGTCACAGAGCACCAACAGCTGCTCAAATCACTGCCAATTGATAACTGATATTATCAAGTCATTACAGGAGGTCAACTTAGAATGAAAATGAGGAGACATTTCTTCAGCCAGAGTGTGGTGGTCCTGTAGAATTCATTGCCACGGAGCGCAGTGGAGGCCGGGACGTTAAATGTCCTCAAGGCAAAGATTGATAAATTCTTAACCTCGCAAGGAATTAAGGGATACAGAGGGAGTGAGGGTAAAGTGGCGTTGAAATGCCCATCAGCCATGATTGAATGGCGGAGTGGACTCGATGGGCCAAATGGCCTTTCTTCCACTCCTATGTCTTATGGCCTTACGTTGTCCTCACTGAGGGACAGCCTGCAAGGCTAAGCTGAGGCTCACAGGCCATCAGTGAACCCGCAGCCTACACTGAGACCTCACAGAGTCCAGCCATCAAAAAGTGAGGAACTTGATCGTGAACCTCATTGAGATGGTCTCCGAGCAACCCGTCACCTAGCAACCACCTTCCCCAGTCCTCTCCGAGGGCCGCCTGGCTCCGCGAAGTCGGGGTCAGAGGTCAGAGTCGACGAGTGATCACCGGAGGGGGTTTTGTCGGTTTCTCTGGAGGTGAGTCGGGGGGGAGGGAGGAGAAGGAAACACGAAGGTCCTTAGACCTGGGGCCGGAGGTGTTTTTAAATAGTTATTTCCGGGCCCAGGCTGTGGTGTGCGGGTAAAGGCCGCAGTCTGGCTGCTCCGTCTGTCTCCTGAGTGCCGCGGGAATCCCTGTCCCACCGGCCGAGGCCGGCCAAAGCGTCTTCACGGCGGTGTAATCCCCGCCGTACAGCCTGCCCTACCGGAGTTTTGCTGCCCCGACATCCTCTGACACTACTCGCCGTTCAGCCCGGAGCTGGCGGTGTAACTGCAGTTTGGGGAGGAAAGAAAAACATCCGTTAACTTCTCTCCTTGCTCAAGGAGTGACTGTCAAAGTCAAGGGAAGTGTGAGGAAGGAACCGCAGATCAGAATAAAGTGGGCAGAAACACTTCAGAACGTACTTAAGCTTGTGAAGTACAGTACAGTATATCAAAATAAGTCATGCTCAATGAGGGAATCTAACTCCCGCGAATAAAACCTGAAGTGTTTTGCGTGAGCGCGAGACGATGGGATGCTCCCTAATGAATCCTAGAGGTGAGTGACTGTAGATTAGTTATAATACATTGCGCAAGAGGAAGAGGAATCATTTAAGCCTAAAACTTGTAAAAAGGCATTGCCTTTTTGATTTGGAAATTAAATGACACCAGGTTTGATTGTAGGGACTATTTCATGAATCTTAATTGAATGACCAGTGAGAATTATTCTTCTTCCCATTTCTGCATAATAACGTCTGGTTCTTCTCCTCTTCCCTTGATGTGTTCTTGAAACCAGTCCTGACAGCATATCCGTATCGTCATGTGGGCTATCTATTTTTCACTCTGTGGCATTGCACAACTCTGAATTGCTTGATTGGTGACTGGCTGTTCAGCTTCCATTGTCTGAAGATCTGCAATTCTCTTATTAAATCTTGTTCCCTTGTTTCTCCTCTTTCCTGTTAAGATGCTCCTTTATAAGTTATATTTTTGACCAAACTTTTTGCATAATGTGATCAGTTTTAAAATTTATTTAATAATATAACCATTGTTTTCATTGTTAATGGTGCTATATAAATGCAAGTGGTTGTTGGAGTTGGATGCACAATTTAATGTAAAAACTACTTATAATTTAATGGTTGTTTTTACAGTAAACACATTGAGAACAAGCAGCTTTTCAGAAGAACTGGAAACATTTGGATCATGGATTATTACAGCCTTTGCACTTCTTAAGCATTTGTGGTGTTTGACTTGGTCTGCTATTGCTTTCTCCTTTTGAGTCTTAATACAAGTTCAAATCCACCAAATCTTTTGGGAAAATGGAGAGTCCTTCCTATATTAAGGAATGTTACAATCACTGTCAAGCAATTCTTCAGAAACTTTACGAACAGCGAGCTATAGGTTTATTTTGTGATATTGCAGTTGTTGTGGAGGGAAAGACTTTTCATGCTCATAAAAACATCTTGTCTGCATGCAGCAGCTATTTCTATACAACCCTGAGCAAGAATAACCAGGAATGCACAGTTGTGCTAGATACAGTGAGCCTGGAGGGTTTTAGCCATTTGTTAGAATATTTTTATACTTCTAAGGTCCCAGGTTGTCACATGAATGACTTCCTTTCAGCTGCTCAGAGTTTGAATGTTTGTGTACCAGTAAAGCTTCACGTGGAGAATAGTGGAATTAATGGTAATGGCCAAATATCAGACAAAGAGATCTGTAAATTAAGGAATGTTCTTGTAAGAAACCAAGAAGTGGAAGACCTAGAACTCCTTAAGAGAGTGAAGGAAGATAATTCTGTGTGGGCGGCAAGTCCATCTTGCAAAACTGAATTGAACAATGAATCAATTGTTAACAAAAAGGTTCACAGATCATGCTTGGCTGAAATCAAAACTCGATTGCAGACTGCCAGATTAGCTAGAACAATTGTTTCTAGCAGAAAACCCAGATGTCTAAAGACCAGCCTAACTCGTGTGAATGGGAGAGAAGGGAATCAAGATATTATTGCCAAATCGGAAAATTGTAAGGTTCCATGTCAGTGGACAAAAGTGAGCTTAAGTGGATCCCAGAGAGCGGCTGGACCTGAAATACTAAATATTGCTGTGGGGGAGAGAGACTCAAAGAATGGTATACATGATAGTGTCAAAAATAGCACCAGTGTTTTGCCATCTTTGAATATGGAATCTTCACTACTGACACATTGTGGGAGGCCAAAACGATCAAAGGGGAAACCACAGAAGGATTCTATATTAATAACCAAGAACCTTTCAGGAGATGGCGATGACATTCTGGAAAGGAAACAACTGAGATGTGAAGGTTGTAAGAAGCTGCTGCCATATACACTCTACCGCTCCCATCAGGTTTCTGCTGGTGAGGAGTTGTTCAGGTGTGACATGTGTGAGAAATTGTTCAGTTACAGGTGAGTTACTGCTTCTACAGAACTCTGGGTTATCTCAGTTCATCAAGTAAGGAGAATTTTGTTGTGCAGCCAGTTAGTATTTTTTTAATACATGCTAGAATGTGGTTAGTACTGGTATTTTTTGCCAGAATGATGGTGGACCATTACCTTGAAACAGTTTGTTCTAACTGAATAACGTTTTAAATGATTCTTAATTATCTATGATATTGGCGTGGGGCTGGAGTCGCATGCAGAACAACCTAGCTGAGGATGCCAGGTTTCCTTCCCAAAAGGATATCAGTGAAATATTTGGATTTTCATAACAGTATGACATGTTCTGTGTCACTTTTACAGTTTCAGATTTTTGAAACAAGTAACAAAATTTAGCTTCTCCGACTGATGGCTACGATGGGATCTGAACTCATGTTCTCTGAATGTTGGTTCAATAACATAATCAGTACCATTATTGTGGTGATGCCTTTAGTTATTTTAGTGTACCCTCATTTTCCTGTTTAATTCTGGATTTTGGTGCTGTCCTTAGTCAACCCTGTGTTGCTTATAGAAAAGAAGAATGTAATATTGGCCCAGGGTTATGTGCATGCACATACAAACACACAAGTACAGCAATGTGTTTCTCCTACAACTTCCAGTTTCAATCCTTCCAGTTAGGTTTGCATCCACCTTGCAGCACTAAAATGGCCCTAAACAAAGTTATGGATGAGATCCATGTAAAAGTACTACTTTACATTGCCTCATAGTTTCTTTGTGGTTTTTACACAGTTAGCTTCATAATTCTCCAATAGCTTTCTTTTATTGTTCAACTTGATTAGGTTGTCTTTCACTTGTTTAACAGAGGTTCTCCAGCAATGGCTTCTGTTCCCTTACCTGCACTGTCATCCTGGGTTTACATCTCCTTATCCTTATCCATATCTATATCCTATCTCATCGTAACATTAGATTGTACGATTCCATATGTATGTTGATAACATCAAATTCTATTTCACCACTACTTCTCTCAATCACTTCACTGTCTGTGTTCTCAACTGCTTACCTGACCTGATTCTTGGAAAAGCTGCAGTAACCTCCAGCTAAGTGGTGGAAATACCAAAGCCAACACCGACAGCCCTGGCCACTATCTCAAGCTGAATCAGACTGTTTGAAATCTCAATGTCCTGTTGTAGCTCCAGCTAAGCTTCTAACACCATATTCTTTCCATCAAAGAGATTATTTACTTTCATCTCTGTGCCATCATCCAGCTAGGACCCTGCCTTTGAAAACCACATCAATATCTGTTCCATCTTCTGACTTGACTATTGGATGAGCATCTGAAGATGCTATCCATGGACAGATGAAAAG
>NC_057711.1:140712837-140784654 GCF_004010195.1 Chiloscyllium plagiosum | reverse complement strand
GCTGTGCTACAGGGTGATTGGGTTGGTTCGTCATTCACTGTGCCTCATTTCCTTTTTGTTAACGTCAATGGTAAAAAAGACTGAGCAGAGTTTGATAAAATGTCATAGATTTCAGAAAGATTTTATTAGATTGTGTGCGCAATTCAGGACTTAAGGTCTTAACTCATGCCTTCAGTAGGATTCTAAAATCTAATGGATTTACAAAACAAAATTGATAGATTAAGTGAATATGCAAAACTGTAGCAAATGGAGTTTAAAAGAATAGAATTAGGTACCTTCTAAATGGTGGGAGAAAGTGAGGACTGCAGATGCTGGAGATCAGAGTCGAGAGTGTGGTGCTGGAAAAGCACAGCGGGTCAGGCAGCATCCGAGGAGCAGGAGAGTCAACGTTTTGGGCATAAGCCTGATGAAGAGCTTATGTCTGAAACGTCGATTCAGCACCACACTCTTGACTTTCTAAATGGTGACATGTTAGAAACAGTGGAGCTCCAAAGAGATTTGGGCATCCATGTAAGTAGAAAGGCAATTAAGTGATGGATTTTAAGAGGACTCAGACAAAATGGGTGAGTGTAGAAGTCATGTTAAAGCTTATAAAGGTCTTGTTAGATCACATCTGAAGTACTTTGCAGGGTCAGTATAGTTTTATAAAGGAGCAGTAATGTTTGATAGACATGTTAGAGTTTCTTGAGGATGTTTTTAACAGTAGATAAGGGGAAACTGATGGGATGTGGCATACTTGGATTTTGAGAAAGCTTCCAAGAATGCTGATCACAGGTGCTATATAAACAAAAAATTGGGATAATTACTGGCGTGGATGGAAGATTAGTCAATAGAACAAAAACAAAGTAGGAATAAACAAATCACTGTCTGGTGTTATTAGTGGGATACTATAAAACCATAAGACAGAGGAACAGAAATTAGGTCAAACAGCCATCGAGTCTGCTCTGCCATTCAATCATGGCTGATAAATTTCTCAACCCCATTCTTCTGCTTTCTCCCCATAACCTTTGATTCCTTTCATATTCAAGAATACATCTATCTAATCTTAAATATACTTAATGACCTGGCCTCCACAGCCTTCTGTGGCTGAAGAAGTTTCTCCTTATCTCTGTTTCTAAAAGGTCTTCCCTTTACTCTAAGGCTAGGCCCTCGAGTCCTAGTCTCTCCTACCAATGGAAACATCTTCTCTGTCGAGCCCATTCAGTATTTTGTATATTTCAATTCAATTCCCCCCTTATCCTTCTAAATTTTGCCGAGTATAAACCCAGAGTCCTCAAACATTCCTTACATGTTAAGCTTTTCATTTCTGGGACCATTCTCAGGAGTCTCCTCTGAATGCGCCCTAGGGCCAATATATTCTTCCTCAGACATGAGGCCGAAAACTGCACACAATACTCCAAACCTGGTCTGACCAGAGCCTTATCGAGCCTCAGAAATACATTCCTGCTTTCATATTCCAGTCCTCTCAAAATAAATACCATCATTGCATTTGCCTTCCTAACTACTGATTCAACCCGCAAGGTTACCTTGAGAGAATCCTGGACTAGATCTCCCAAGTCTCTTTGCTCTTCAGACTTCTGAATTTTCTCCCTATTTAGAAAATAGTCCATGCCTCTATTCTTGCTACCAAAGTGCATGAACTCACACTTTCCAATGTGGTACTCCATCTGCATTACTTTGCCCACTCTCCTAACTGTCCAAATCCTTCAGCAGCCTCCCTGCCTTCTCAACGCTACCTGTCCTTCTACCTGTCTTTACATGGTCTCCAAACTTCGCCAGAATGCCTTCAGTTCATTCATCTAGATCGATAAAGTGAAAAAAGGATCAGTGCTTGGAGTCCCAGCTGTTTTTCAATCATATCATGATTTGGATGTGGAGACCAAATGTCATATTTCCATGTTTGCAAATGACACAAAACTTAATGGGAATGAGCATTATGGCGATGATGTAAAGAGACTTCAATGGGAACTGGACTGGCTGAGTGGACAAGAACATGTCAGATGAAATGTGTGTGTGAAATTATCCATTTTGGAAGGAGGGTTGGAGTGCAGAGTATTTTGTAAATGTTTAAAGTTTGGAACTGTTAATCTCCAAAATGATCTGTATCCTTGTTCGTGAATCACTGAAAGCAAATGTGCAGTGAAGCAAATAATTAGAAAGCCAAATGGTATGTTGGCCTGTTTATGCAAGAAGATTTGAGTACAGGAGTAAAACTTTCTTGCTTCATTTGTAAAATATCTGATGTATGATGTACAGTTTTAATTCCCTTACCTGAGGATGTCTTCCATAGAGAGGATTCAAAAGAGATTCACCAGTGTAATTTCTAGGATGGTTGGACTGTCCTCTGAAGAGAGATTGAGAAGATTGTACTCTCTAGTGTTTGCTTAATAGGTTATTTAATATGAATTCTTTATGAATTTCTAATTTGTAAAGGGCTAGACAGAGTATATGCAGAAAGGATGATTCCCTTGTTTGGAGAAGGGAGTTTGAATGAGGAAATTAGGGTAAGAGTAAGCCATTTTGAACTGAGATGACACGCAATCTTTGGAATGTTTTAACCAAAGGGCTGCAGGAGCACAATTATTGAGTATGTTCAGGGTAGAGGTTGATAGATTCAAGATACTAATGACATTGAGATATAGGGAATAGTTCAGGAATATGCCATTGAGGCAGATTATCAGCAATAATCTAGAATGGTTGTGCAGGCTCAAGCCGCTGAATAGTCTGCTCCTGCTTCAGGACTCATCCTATGTCTAGTTCTGGACACTGTACCTTGGGAACGATGTATTAGGCATGGAGGGAGTTTGTCATAGATTTACCAAAGCGATGCTGTGACTCCAAAGGTTAAATCATGAGAGATTAGACAAGCTCTTGTTGTATTTCCTGGAATTTAGATGTTTAAGATATAATTTTGATTGAAGTTTCCAAATTATTAAGGGGAACTGATGAGGCAGACAGAAAGAAACTAGTTCCACTGGTTGGGAAGTCTAAGACAAGGCAAATTAAATAAAAAAAAAAAGATCTTGACCTTTCAGAAGTGAAGTTTGGAAATATTTCAATATGTAAAGCGTGGCAGAAGTTTGGAATTTAACTCCACAAATGACAATTGATAGATCACTTTTTGTATGGATTTCTGCTAAAAATGTAGTTAAATTGAACGAAGCCTCAAATGATGATTAGGAGCAATATCTAATTGTACCACTGAGGGTAGGAAGTAAATTTTGGGTTGGTTAGTGACACTCTTATTCCAACAATAGTTAATAAAAAATAAAATCTCCTGTGGGGATGTTTATATAGACAGGCTGACCTTCTGTTACAATGCTTTCCCTGGTCTAATAGCATACCAATGTAAGATGTGAGAGATCATTTGGAAAAAGTGGCCACATGAGTGAGCTACTGGAAGACGGTTAGTATCTTTGACCAATATTGTAACGGACTTCAGTGACTGAGATGTTTAATATTGTGCACAGAACTTGTAAAAATATGATTTGATTTTTGAAGTCCCTGTGTATTCAGCACTGGAAATGCACTGAAATCTAAATGGTGATACTTCATTAAACAGGAGTTAAAAATATATTTCAGATGATCTAACCCAGCACATCCGTGTGAAGCATATGGAAGCATCAAAGGGAAAACCACCCCTGGTGCAGCTGTGTGAATTCTGCGGTCAGGCTGTAAAACACTACAAGAGCCACAAGATTTTCTGCAGGTACAGTAAAAGAACTGGGGTTCCTAGATGGTGGGCAGTTGATGATTTGTACTAGCAACATCCAAGAAAAGGGAAACTAAACTTACAAAGGTTGTGAAAGATACTGCCTATGTCTCACAATGCTTTTGAAGTATAGTTACTGTTGTGGAAATATGTACAGCAAAATTCCACAAAAACGCTGTAATAAGTGGCCAGATAACCTATTCCAACGATATTGGTTGAGGGACAAATATTGACCAGGTCTGTGAGAAAGAGATCCTTGCTTTGGGATCATTCATATCCACCCAGAACGGCAGCCAGGGCCTCAGTATAATGTCTTATTTAAAAAAAAGGCATCTCCAAAAGTGACAAACTCCCTCTATATTGCACTGAAATATCAGCTGAGATTTTGTATTTGAGCATTGGGCATGAGACCTGAATCCCCAGACGTCTTACTCAAGAATGTTATTTCTACTGTTAAGCCACAACTAATACTTAAATTATTGCATTTTGAGGTCCGGTTTCATAAAGTTGGGCTGTTATTCCTTTGATCTTAGAAAGTTGAGGGTTGATCTGATTGACATCTATAAAAGTATACAGATTTTTAAAAAATGCTGGAAATGAAATAACTATCTCCTTATGTGGGGGAAATCAAGAACAAGGGGTCACATCTTAAAACTGATTAGAAGTGAAATCAAGAAGCACTATTTCGAGAAAGCATGACAGAAATCACTCCCACTGTGCAATGGATTCTGGATCAATTAGTTTTCAATATTAACAGAATAATGGATATTTGTTAGCTTTGAGGAGTATGTTAACCAGTTTTGTTCTAAAGGAATAGACAAACACATTCAGATAGTGAAATGGCATACTCCTGTTCCTGTTGCTTTGGTGTAATTTTTTTAATTTATAAATGATCGTGGCAAGAATGTGGGATTGCTGCCATACCTTTCTTTCCATTTTGGTTCACAGTGGCATTAAAAAGTTCCAGTGCAAGTTCTGTCTGCAGGCATTTTATCGCTTGTCAGAGCTGAAGAGGCATACATGGACCCACACAGGGGAGCTGCCTTATCAGTGCCGTGTAAGTATTGCTCAGGATCAACAACTATGTAAAGGCAATGGTTTATTGCAGCCAAAATAGAAATTGCTGGCGAAACTCACCAAGTCTGGCAGTATTTGTGGGGGAGGCGGGAGGGGGAAGTAGAGTTAATTTTTTTTCAAGTCCAATGACTTCATCAGAACTATTAGTAGCTAGGAAAAGCTGGTATTTATGAACAGAAGCTGAGTAAATGATAGTAAGAGCTAAGAATGAGAAAATGGGGTTGGCCTTGTTGAATGGAACTCATAATTGATCATGGGCCTAGGATTACATAGGAATGGGTGACTGTGCTAAAAGCAAAGTTAAAAATCATGCAACACCAGGTTATAGTCCAACAGGTTTATTTGGAAGCACTAGCTTTCAGAGCGCTGCTCCTTCAGGTGGTTGTGGAGTACAAGGTTGTAAGACACAGAATTTATAACAAAAGTTTACAGCGTGATGTAACTGAAATTATATATTGAAAAGGACCTGGATTGTTTGTCAAGTCTCTCATCTTTTAGAATGACCATGTTGGTTTCAGTTCTTTCATATGTAAATTGCAAAACTTTTTTTTACAAGTTACATAGTCAAGTGAACTATAACAATTGGTGTCATGTCGGCCCAGATAATGCATCGAAGGTCGAGGTGTCCTGTGTGAGACTGTCTGTGCCACAATGGTCAGACTGATTCTAATCTTAAAAACGGATTTACAGAATCCTACATGGATTCATGCATTTTTGAGCAAAATAAGATGTAATTCTGCAAGTACAAATTCACCCCAGAAACTTGTATGTGTGCATGTGTGTGGACAACTACCAAACATCAAACAGATTGCTCGTAGTGAACTGCCCGGCTTTCAGGACAATACCATACAACCTTGTCAAGGTAGATGCTGCAAGCCGTGTCAGAATGTCGACGTGGATACCACCATTACGTGTGGGGACACCTCCCACCACGTACGTGACAGGTACTCATTCGACTCAGCCAACGTTGTCTATTTCATATGCTGCAGGCAAGGATGCCCTGAGGCATGGTACATTGGTGACATCAAGCAGAGACTACAGCAACGGATGAATGGGCACCGCACAACAATCAACAGACAGGACTATTCCCTCCCAGTCGGAGAACAATTCAGCCGTCCACGACATTCGACCTCGGATCTTCGGGTGACCGTCCTACGAGGCAGACTTTGGAACAGGCAACAGCGAAAAGTGGCCGAGCCGAGGCTGATAGCTACGTTCGGTACCCATAGGGAGGGTCTCAGCCGGGACCTTGGGTTCATGTCACACTAAAGGTGACCCCATTGCATTATACACACAGACAGACACACACTCACGCAGACCCTCTCTCATATGCTCACACACGCTCTCACACACACCCTCTCACAGACTTATACCTCTTTACACTCACACTCGCACACATACATACACTCTATCACAGACACTCATAACTCCCCCCAACACGTGCGTGCGCGCACACATGCGCACATACACTTATAAGTTTATGGGGTGAATTTGTACTTGCAGAATTACATTTTATTTTCTCAAAAACTGCATGAATCCATGTAAGATTCTATAAATCCGCTTTTAAGATTAGAATTAGTCTGACCATTGTGGCATAGACAGTCTAACACAGGGCAGTCGCACCTTCAATACTTTATCACTCGAGAATGTAACTTTTAAAAATGTTTTGCAATTTACATATAAAAGAACTAAAACCAACATGGTCATTCTAACAGATGAGAGACTTAAACAATCCAAGTCTTTTGTCAACATATAATTTCAGTTACATCACGCTGTAAACTTTTGCTATAAATTCTGTGTCTTACAGTCTTATACTCCACAACCACTTGATCAAGGAGCAGCGTTCCGAAAGCTAGTGCTTCCAAATAAACCTGTTGGACTATAACCTAGTGTTGTGTGATTTTTAACTTTGTACACCCCAGTCCAACACCGACATCTCCAAATCGTGCTAAAAGCAACCCATGTTGCAATAGTACTGGGTGTGAGTTGGATTAAAAGTACGGAAGGGTGGAATCAGGCTCCCTAAACTTTGATCTCAATATTGAGTCCTAGAGGCTGCAGGTTACTCAGGTGGAAAATGATGTTGTTTTTTGACCCTGCACTGAGGCTTGCTGGAACAGCACAGCAGGCCTTGCCAGAAATGTTAGCATTGGAACACCGCGGTGTGTTGAAATGGCAGGCAACTGGAAGCTCAGTCATTTCGGTGTACCCAGGCACTTTGGGTTTGTACAAAGGCGATGGTTTATTGCAGGTTGGATTTGCGTGAAAGCAAGTTTTTTACAAATGGGTTTTGTGTATGGGTTAATTGCGGGAGGGCTTTGTATAAAGGTGATGATTTTTCACAAATGGTAATTGTAATGGTTAATTGCAGGTAGGGTTTATGTCCCTATGATCAGGTGGTTGGTATTGTGTTAAAGTGATGTTTACTCACTTTGTTTTCTAACAAACTGAGATTATGTGTACCATATACCATTATCAGGTAGCACATACCTGGATCGGATTAAACTAATCCAACTGCATCATGAGCCCCATCTCCAGCTGCCTAATAAGCAAAGTTTTATTTTGCATAACTATTGGTGTATATCCTCTCTGAGAGAAATTGCCAAGCCAATTGCAGCTGAATTGCCATGCTTTTGTACTGTAGGCCTATGCTCATTCTAACCTGTCTAGAGTTTGTGTACCTACGTTTAATTTCTGCTGCTATGTCTTATGGTCTTATAGCAGGAGAATGAGGTTGAGAAACTTACCAGCCATGATTGAATGGCAGAGCAGACTCAATGGACTGAACAGCCAAATTTCTGCTCCTATGCTTATGGTCTGTAGCATTTGATTTGGACTTTCTGAAAAGTTCGGTCTGAACCCATTTTTCAAGAAGTGAAATATCTCATTGTTTTTGGTCCAACTTACCCAAAATTTGTGGATATGCCTGGGGCCATCTGAGTCTGGCCTGCCTAGCTCATATAGCGTTTGCTACATCAGACTGTTGAGTTTTTGGAGGAGTTATGAAGCTGAGTATTCTGAAATGTGGCTGCTAATTCTGAAGTTTCTTTTCCTCCTCTTGTGTCCACAGTATTTATATTTGGTTACAGAAGACCACACTCTCTCAATAGAACAGCAGTAGGTTTAATGTCTACATAAAATCATGAGGCATAGTGATTACAGATTGTGACATTTACACAAGTTATATGAACATCTGCCAGTATATCGAGCTTTAGCTGCAGCATTAAACAAGGTTGGCATACAATGTTATTCATAGGAAGCACAACAGCCAGTAAAAGAATCCACAGTAGTGTGATCATCTGTTTTACTTGGCATTAATACGTATTGGGGGATAAATATTGGCCAAAGCACTGATCTTCTACCTCCATCTGAGAAGATGGGCCAGTCCTGCTCCTCGGATGCTGCCTGAACTGCTGTGCTTTTCCAGCATCGCTCTACTCCAGAATCTGGTTTCCAGCATCTACACTCATTGTTTTTATCTAGTTGATTTTAACATCTTGTTGAAAGGCAGCACTCCCTCAGTCTTGAATCAGAGTGTCAGCCTAGATTTTTGTAGTAGAGTCTCTGGGGTGGAGTTCAAATCTTCCAGTTCAGGTGCAAATTGTACCACTGGCTACTGCAAGGGTTCAGACAATTGCCCCGAATTGGAACTGGGGAAAATGAGATCAGGGTTCCTGCTGCTAACTGCTGACCTATTAACCTCTGTTGAAAAGTGCCTTTGTGAAGCTTCAGCAAGATCAAGTTTTATGATTTTCATTATGATATGCTATTTTTTATCATACAATGTTATTCCACAAGCCAATAAATTGAGAGGACACTCAGCAAATAGGACCACAATTTTCAGGTATGCGGTCTTGCCACCGTGAAGTGTAAAAACCAATTTTACTGAGATGCAGATACCTCCCAGCTTTGTACGGAATAATATGTCATTACATGTTGCAATTGCTATATTGCTACAGTTTACTCTGCGTTAAAATTTAAATTTCACCAAGTCTGATGCTATCTTGCTGATAGTGCAGCGCCTGATTGTGTTTGTACATCTGTTGTTCCTGTCGTATTAAAATGTAACCTTTTAACTTAGTGAAACTGATTGAAGCCCTCATCAGTCTAGACTTCCAAAAGGTGCCTCATGGGAGGCTGCTGAATAAGGTGAGGGCCCATGGTGTTTGAGGTGAGCTGCTGGTTTGCATTGGGGATTGGCTGTCTGACAGAGGTAGAGAGTTGGGATAAAAGGTTCTTTTTTGGAATGGCAAGTGGGGTCCCACAGGGTTCAGTGTTGGGGCCATAGCGGTTCACTTTATATATAAATGATTTGGACGAAGGGACTGGGGGCATTCTGGCGAAGTTCGCCGATGATACGAAGTGAGGTGGACAGGCGGATAGTATTGAGGAAGCGGGGAGGCTGCAGAAAGATTTAGACAGTTTAGGAGAGTGGTCCAGAAAATGGCTGATGAAATTCAACGTGAGCAGGTGCAAGGTCTTGCACTTTGGAAAAAAGAATACACGCATGGACTATTTTTTTTTAAACGGTGAGAAAACTCATACAGCCAAAGTACAAAGGGATCTGGGAGTGCTAGTCCAGGATTCTCTAAAGGTTGATTTGCAGGTTGAGTCCGTGATTAAGAAAACAAAGGTAATGTTGTCATTTATCTCAAGAGGGTGGAATATAAAAGCAGCAACGTGCTTCTGAGACTTTATAAAGCTCTAGTTAGGCCCCATTTATAATACCGTGCCCAACTTTGGGCCCCACACCTCAGGAAGGACATACTGGCACTGGAGCGTGTCCAGTGGGGATTCACACGGATGATCCTTGGAATGGTAGGCCGACCATATGATGATCAGCTGAAGATCCTGGGATTGTATTCATTAGAGTTTAGAAGGTTGAGGGGAAATCTAATAGAAACTTACAAGATAACGCAGGGCTTAGAAAGGGTTGGACACTGGGAAGTTCTTCAGCCAGAGAGTGGTGGGCCTGTGGAATTCATTGCCACGGAGTGCAGTGGAGACTGGGACGTTAGGTGTCTTCAAGGCTGAGATTGATAAATTCTTGATCTCGCAAGGAATTAAGGGCTATGGGAAGAGTGCGGGTAAGTGGAATTGGAAGGCCCATCAGCCATGATTAAATGGCATAGTGGACTTGATGGGCTGAATGGCCTTGCTTCCACTCCAACGTCTATCTATGTCGAAAAACAAACATTAAAAATTGATAGGGAAGCTCAAAGTGCTCCTTCAAAACTGTGCCATTCTCACAATGGCCTAACAGCATAACTATGCAGAAGGTATCTCATTACAGCCAGGTAATGACGTGGGGAGACAATGAAAAACAGAATAACAACTTGGCCAATAAGGGTGAAAACCCAGTTGCAGTCACGTGCAAAAACTCTGGCAACTACCTCCTCTTCCTCCTTTTTCTAATTCCTCATCCCAAACCTGTGATTCTCCATTAATTTCCCAAGCTTCCTGTCACACTTCTCACAACGAGTCCCCAGTCTAGCTAAAATCGCCCACAAAGTAAAACAAAAGTTAATCAAACTGAACTGTTCTGAAGAAAAATCATAAAAGGCTTATATTGTCCCAGCCAACACTGACTGGTTGGCAGGTCTTCATTTTTGCTCGAGAAAAACCGATGTGGGAGGGCCTCTTTATTGATGAACAGGTTAAATCCTGGTTTCCATGGTGGAGTAGACCTTTGTTAATAAGATCCGATGATACCACTTTGATTTAGGCTATTTGTATTTTATCTGTTATTTGGGCTATCCTGCCAGCCTTCATCTTCTCTCCATTTTATAATTTCTGAGACATCAATTTTGTTGTTCACTCGTACACCAATGTTGTTGGGATACCCTTGTCATTATATTGTAGGATAATCTGGTGACTAGGGCTTTCTTTCATGATTGTAACAAGTAATGTCCAAAATAAGATAAAATAAACCCTATACAGAGCAACCTTGATTATCCAAACATCAGTTATCTGAATTTCGGATTACCCGAACAAGATCTCAAGGTCCCAGTGTGGCTTCCTTTGTTTTCGATTAGATCAGTTATCTGAACAAAAGAGTGAAAGTAATTTATTTGCTATTGTAGTAAGAATTAAAATAAACAGCCAGTCAGGAACTATTCAAGTTGCAAGACCTTCATGGGGCAAATCATTTAGATAATGTATTTTTTTTCCCAAATATCTGGAATGTGTTGGTTGGAATAAAAGTAAACTAGTTTCTGATTGGTTAAACCCAACCAGCACATATTTTTGATTAGTGGAAACATTCTGTCTTGAGACTTCAGCACATAACCTGAGATGAAACGTGAATGAATCATTCAGGTACTGACTCATTTCTGCCACGTATGATATTAAACGGAGACCCGGTTTAGCTGTTGAGATGGGTGTGAAAGATCCTATGGTAGCTTTTCAAAGAGGAAGGTGAAGTTCTCTGTATCTAACTAACATTTACCCATCTGCCAGCATCACTAAACATATTGGTTATTTGTTTTACTGTGCTTTCAGGGAACATGCAAATTGGCTATTTATTTATCAACGTAACAGTGAATACATGTCAGAAGTACATAACTGGTTAGAAAATGCTTTCTGCTGTTCTGTGACTGTGAAATGTTAATTTGGTGCTGTGAATAATATTTTAATTTGGACTTGACCATCTTTGTTTGAGACATAAGTTGATGTGCATAAACTTCTGGTTGAAATAATCTGAATTGTCCAGACCGGAGGCCTGTGACCAGTGGAGTGCCACAAGGATTGGCGTTGGGTCCACTACTTTTCATCATTAACATAAATGATTTGGATGTGAGCATAAGAGGTATAGTTAGTAAGTTTGCAAATGACACCAAAATTAGAGGTGTAGTGGACAGAACTAGAGGACATAGGTTTAGAGTGAGAGGGGAAAGATATAAAACAGACCTATGGGGCAATTATTTCACGCAGAGGGTGGTGCGTGTATGGAATAAGCTGCCAGAGGAAGTGGTGGAGGCTGGTACAATTGCAACATTTAAAAGGCATCTGGATGGGTATATGATTAGGAAGGGTTTGGAGGGATAAGGGCCAGGTGCTGGCAGGTGGGACTAGATTGGGTTGGGATATCTGGTCGGCATGGACTAGTCAGACCGAAGAGTCTATTTCCATGCTGCACAACTCTGACTCGAATTGTCATTGTATGGCTTCAAGTGATATATTCTATTCTCTGGACTATCAGATCTATATAGACAACCAATGTTTCTTTTGTGACCTAGAATTTCTGATTTCTAATGCTGACTCTTTCTAATTTTGATGAACTAAATTTAATTGTTGTCAGCTTAGCAAGGGAATAATTGTCATCTATTAAATAGCCTTGAGTTATGCCATGTGCTACATTTGAGTCCAATTGGCAAGTTTGAACCTGTTTTCCCAGCACATCATTAAACAATGTGAGATAAAATAAGATAAATATTTCCAGTTTTCAGCTTGTGCAATGTGATCAATGTGAGTGATGTAATCAACCAGATAGAATGTTGCTGTGGAAATGCTTGTGGCCTTGTATGTCATATTTGAGGGGAGCAACTGAGTAGAGGAGCCCCGACAGGCTCCACCTAGAGGAGCAGCTGAGCAGAGGATCCAAACATGGGCAGTTAGCAGCACTTTAGAGGGATGGGTGAGAAGAAGACCCTGAGACAGGTATTCTGGAAGGTAAAGTGAACTCCCTATTATGGTGAGGTTTGGAAATATAAAGGGAATGCTTGGTTACCAGACAGTCTAAGAGAACCAGACAAGTTGTACAGGACTCTGCTGAGGTCCTGCTCACTAACTGGATTTCCATTTTTATGAGGACGTTAGTACCTCAGAGGAGTGCAGTCAGAGCCAAGTTTGTGGCACCAAGGATGGCTCACTTGTACAGGTGAGGAGGAAGAAGTAGAGAGGAGCAATAGTGATAGGGAATTTGTTAGTCAGGAAAACAGACAAGTGTTTCTGTGACCATGGATGCGACCTCAAGATGGAATGTTGCTTCCCTCAGCTAGGAGATAAGAATGTCATAGTCTAGCTGCAGGACATTTTTCTGGGCATGAGTGAACAGCCAGAGATGATAGTCCTTTTTGATTTTTATTCATTTGTCAGATGTGGGCCTAGTTACCCTCAAGAAGGTGGTGATGAACTGCCTTTTGAAATACAGTAGTTATTTGCTGCAGGTTGATCTACACTGCTCTTAGGAAGGGAATTCCAGGATGTTGAGTCAGGGCCAGTGAAGGAATGGTGAGTGGCTTAGAGGGGAACCTGCAGGTGGTGGTGTTCTTATATATCTGCTATCTTGTACTTTCCAGATGGAAGTGGTTGTGGGTTTGGTATGTTGGTATTAATGACTTAGATGATCTCTCCTCAAAACTGTATCTGATTATTTAACCAATAATCCCACATTTCAAAATTGCCTCAGTGACAGAAAAATAGATGTTTTGGAAATAGGTTTCCAGTGTTGTTTCACAGGCCTTAGTGTTGACTCTCTTGCTTCTTTCTGTATTTATTAATGGTTTGCACTTAAATTTGTAGATGATTCAAAAATTAACCAGGTAGTTGATAGTGAAGTGGGTGGCTGTAGACTGCAGGAAGATATAAATGATTTGCTTGACTGGGCAGAAAAGTGACCAATGGAATTCAATCTGGAGAAATGTGAGATGATGCATTTAGAGACAACAAACGAAGCAAAGAAACACAACAAATGGGAGGATTTTGAGAGTGGTAGAGGAAGTAAGAAAACATATCCCCATGTCTTTGGGCGGCACGGTGGCACAGTGGTTAGCACTGCTGCCTCACAGCACCAGAGACCTGGGTTCAATTCCCGCCTCAGGCGACTGACTGTGTGGAGTTTGCACGTTCTCCCCGTGTTTGCGTGGGTTTCCTCCGGGTGCTCCGGTTTCCTCCCACAGTCCAAAGATGTGCAGGTCAGGTGAATTGGCCATGCTAAATTGCCTGTAGAGTGGGGTAAGTGTAACTATATGGGGTAGGGGTAGGGGTATGGTGGGTTGCGCTTCGGCGGGTCGGTGTGGACTTGTTGGGCCGAAGGGTCTGTTTCCACACTGTAATGTAATGTAATCTTTGAATGTGGTGGTACAGGAAAGTGAGGTGGTTTTAAAACAAAACACCTGGAATGCATTCCTTTACAAGATAAAATATAGAATACAAAAGTAGGTATATATGCTGGAATTGTATAGAATGCTGGTTATGCCATAGCAAGTATTTTGTGTACATTTCTGGTCACTGAGAGGAAGGACATACTTGCTTTAGATAGGGAACAGACGTGATGTGCAGGAATGTTGTCAGGCTTGAAGATTGCAGCTATAAGGAAAGACTGGAAAGACTAGGTTTATTTAAGAAGAAAGGAGGCTGTGGAGTGACTTAGTTGCATATTTTAGCTATCTCCTTAAAGTTTGCTTATTTGTCATAATTTGGAGAAGAATTTGTACTGTTTCCCTGAAAAATTCTCCCCATTTGTTTGCTTTCTCCAGTGATTAACATTCCTGGAGATTTGGGCATATGAAGCATGAGTTTGCCTTAGATGGGATAAGCATTCCAGGGACTGGACATTTGTCTCTTTCCCTTTCATGGATCAAATGGGATCCCTGGATGCTTTCTTCCTGGACTTCACTGGCTTGAGTCGACGTTTATTGCCCAGTTCCAATTTTCCTTGAGAAAATACAGGTGAGTCACCTTCCTGAACCATTGCAGTAGCTCTGATGTCGATACATCTACAGTGCTTTTATGGAAGGAGTTTGAGGATTTTGACCTGTGATGGTGAAGGAATAGTAATATGGCTCCAGGAGGAGGACTGTGACATGGAGGGAAGTGGTGATGCTCCCTGATGTCTGCTATCCCTGTTCCTCTAGTGGTGGAGGCTGTGGGATTGGAAGATCCCATCAGTGGAGCCATGGGGAACTGAAAAGGTTCATCTTGGAGATAGTGTATATACTGCTGTCACTGAATGCAGGAGGTGGAAGGTATTAATGTTTAATGTGATGGATGGGGTTTCATTCAAATGTGCTTTGTCCTGGGTGGTGTCCAAGAACTGCTTAAAGTGTTGATGGAGCTACACTCAGCTAGGATGTAGAGAATATTCCATTATTGTAGATGGTGGACAGGTTTTGAGGGGCTATTAGTTGCTGTCTGCAACATTCTCATCTTTTACCCCCTCCCGTGGCTGAGCGTTTAAATCTCTGGTCAATGGAAATCTCTGTGATGTTGGAGGACAAAAAGGTTAGCAGTACAGTTAAATGTCAAGGAAGGATGCTTTGGATTCTCTCATGTTGGAGGTGGTCATTGCATGCACTTTGTGGCACAAGTGTTACTTGTCATTTATCAGCTCAAACCTAGTGTTTTGGCTGCTTCAGTATCGGAGGGGTGGCAAATGGTCCTGAACGTTGTGCAATCATGAGCAAACATTGCCACTTCTGACGTTTATGATGAAGGGAAGGCTCTTGATGAAGTAACTGAAGATGGCTGGCTGTAGGAACCAGCCTGAGGTGTCATACAGAGGTATCCTGGTCTGCAACAACCACAACCATCTTCACTTTGTACTAGGTCTAACTCCAGTCAGTTGAGAGTTTTTTCCTCCAGTTTTGCCAAAATAACTGGGACTTGATTACCTGGTTTAACAGGAAATAGTGTGCTTACAAGAGGCATTAAATGATTTAAAATCTTAAAATGATTAATTTTTTAAAAATACAATTGCTCTTACTTAAAATTATATTAGTTATGATATCTACATTATTTTCAGTGTTCCTATATCTCTGGTAATAACCTCCTGAGCACAGATCTACTTTTGACTCCTTATCAAGAAGTGTCTTGATTTTAAAACTTTCATTCTTCTTTTCATGTTCTTCCCTGCCTTTGGTCTCCCCTACCTCAGTAATCTCTCTCAGCCCCACAACCCTCTGAGACAGTTGTACTCCTGTAAATATAGATTGTTATGCACTCCCCAATGCTAACTGCTTCCCGTCGGTGCCATGTATTTAGCTGCATATCCCTAAGTCCCGGAATGCCCTTCCTTCACACCTCAGCCTCTCTGTTCTGTTTTCCTCTTTTAATGTACTGCTTAAAGCTACTTGCTTTCTTTTTCAAACTTTTCATCTTTGAAATGATTTTCTTATATGGTTTAGTGTAATATATTGTTTTATAATGCTCTTGTGAAGCACTTTGTGTGTTTCTAATGTAAAAGATGTCACATGAATGTAATTTGTTCACTGGCATTCAGCGGTAATATTCCTGCATCACCTGTAACAATTTGGGTTCACATGCTGCAATCGAATAGTCCCCACAATATTCCTGCAGTAATTTGTTCAGTTGCTGCTTTCCCACCTTCCCACTCTTTCCTATCATTTAGGTAATTTTCCTTCACACCCCTGCAGTAATCTTGTGTTCTGGTTATGCACTAGGTCTGTGGAAAGCGTTGCCGTCATCCAAGTAACCTCAAGAAACACATTCGAACAGTTCACAAAGAGGAAATCCGAGTGCAGATCGACAAGGAGCATGCCTCTCCGAAGCTTCTCAAAGACTTTCTACCTCGAGAGATGGAGAGTGATTGCACGGTCAAGGGAAGCGGTAACTTCGTGGACAGGACTGATACTCGGTTGCGTGGATCAACTGATTCTACAATATCCTCTTTTGGAAATGCCATAACAATCCCTGGTGCAGTGTCTAGCATGCCACATGTGGTCTGCACTGCTCCTGATAATCATAATGCTATGATCCCGCCTATATATACAACTGTCTCCACTGCTTCAGAAAGACATCATGATAAGATGATTAGTCCACTTCCATCTTTCAAGTCCCTCCTTACTAGCCCCCATGTAGATATGCTGCAGAATCCATTTCACCAGACAGCAACCTTAGAGCAGAAGCACCAGTAACTTTGGAGATTGAATGATGAACTGAGGGAAACACGATGCACAAGATGAAATTATCCGCCAGGTCTATGCTTAATATATTCTTCTTTTTGATTTATGCAAACTGTGGCCTGCAAATTGATGAAACATCTGAGAAGTTTGCAGTTTCATTTAAAAGTTCTGCTACTGCATTATATTTATCTGTATTAAATGTTTGTATTGCAAATACCTTGTTAAGATATTGAAAGCAACAAATGCTGGTGATCACAGCGGGTCAGACAACATCCATGGAGAGAGAGCAAGCTAACGTTTCGAGTCTAGATGACTGTTCATCAGAGCTGAAGTAAAAGGTGAAGGGACAGAATTTATGCTATTGTTTGCAGTGGGGGTTGGGGGTGGGATAATGGGTGTAGGGTGTTGATGGAGAAAAGATGTTGATAGTTCAGATTAAGTGATCAGAATGTGAGAATGGCAGAACAATGGTGTGTTACCTGCCAGAATTGAAAGGACAAAGTGGAATGCTGGGAGGGGAGGACATGATAACAGGATGGAAGAAAGGGAAGAAATAGAAGTTGGTTTACAATTTAAAGGTATTGAACTCAATATTAAGTCTAGAAGGTTGTAAAGTGCCTAGTTTGAAGATGAGATGTTCCTCCAGTTTGCGCTATGATTCACTGGAACACTGCAACATCCTG
Organism: Chiloscyllium plagiosum; assembly: GCF_004010195.1. Taxonomy (NCBI): domain Eukaryota; kingdom Metazoa; phylum Chordata; class Chondrichthyes; order Orectolobiformes; family Hemiscylliidae; genus Chiloscyllium; species Chiloscyllium plagiosum. The sequence goes on along the minus strand of NC_057711.1, from coordinate 140,767,318 downwards.
AAGATAGACATGTGAGCAGGAAGCTGTGTTAAAATGACCGGCTGCAGGAAGATCGGAGTGGTGCTTGCGCACAGACCAGAGGTGTTCTGCAAAACGGCCATCCAGTCTGCATTTGGTTTCTCTAGTTTAGAGTAGGCCACAATGGATGCAGCGAATACAATACACAAGATTGGAGGAGGTCCAGGTGAAATGCTCCTTCACCTGGAAAGACTGTTTAGGCCCTTGGATGGTGAGCAGGGAGGAGGTGAAGGGATAGGTGTTGCATCTTCTGCAGTTACATGGGAAGATGCCGTGGAGAGATGTTGGTTGTAAAATGGACTAGGATGTCCCGGAGAGAATGATCCCTGCGAAATGCAGATGGGGAGTGAGGGGAAGATGTTTTGTTGGTGGCGTTCTACTGGAGTTGTCTGAAATGGCAGAGAACGATCCTTTCAGTGCGGAGGCTGGAGGGATGAAAAGTAAGGATAAAGGGAACCTGATCACGCTGTTATAAATGATGGGAAGGCGCAAGTGCAGAAACACAGGTGATAGGTCAGATTCGGTTGTGGTCCTGTCAACTACAGTGGGTGGGAAACCACAGTCATGGAAGAAGGAAGCCATGTCAGCAGCATTGTTTTGGAAGGTGGTTTCATCTGAACAGATGTGAAGTAGGTGAAGGAACTGGGAGAATGGGATGGAGACCTTGCAGGACATGGGGTGTGACAAGCTGTAGTGAAGATAGCTTTGGGAGTCAGTGGCTTTGGCCGGACAACATTCATGTAGAGAGAGCAAGCTGATGTTTCCTGATTCAGTTTCCAGCAACTGCAGTATTTTGCTCCTATGCCTTGTTAAGATAGTTTTCCTCCACATGGATCTTAAAAGGTTCGTTAAATTGCTGTCAGAGTTCAGTTCTAAAAGGAGATGGAGAAGTGACCTAGTCTCATCAATCTTGCCTCTTGATCCTCTTCCCCTCTTAAGGTAATGAAGTCTGGTAAAGTATTGTTGTTTCAATTGAATAGAACATTAGTATTCTCCAGTGTAACATACAACAAAAATCCATCACTGTATTCTTGAAAACCTGCTGAGATATGGATTTCTTAGAAATCTGTCCATGTGTTAAGAGCTATAATGGTGTGGTTATTTGGTTTGCTATCCTTTAGGGAGGTGATGGCATAGTGGTATTCCAGACACCCAAGCAATGTTCTGGGGACCCAGGTTCAAATCCTGCCATAGCAGATGGTGGAATCTGAATTCGGTAAAAAATTGGAATTAAAAGTCTCACAATGACCATGAAACCAAAATCAATTGTCAGAAAAGCCCATCTGATTCACTAATGTTTGTTAGGGAAGGAAACTGCCATCCTTACCTGGTCTGTACTACATGTGACTTCAGACCCACAGCAAAGTGGTTGACTCTTAACTGCCCTCTGGGTAATTAAGGATGGGCAATAAATGCTGCCTAGCCAGTGATGTTGTCATCCCATTAATGGATATAAAAACAAGAGTCATCAGCTACTATAAGAAATGTGGGATACTGGATATTGCGAGCTGGGTATAAACTTTTTTTTTGATGGGATGTGGGCTGTGTAGGTATTTGTTCATCTCTAACTGCTCTGAGGGCAGTAGCTGTGGATGTGAGTCACATATGGGCAAGACCAGGTAAAGATGGCAGGTATGGACACAGAGTCGAAATTGGATTTGTTTTTTTTCTTTCCCAAGTTAGATTTTAAAATGCTTCTTCAAAGAGAATATGTCAGGTATGTTCATTGCAGATTTTCCTATTTTGAAGGTTAGTACTGACAATTAATTTGTCTTCCCAATGCCCTAAACAAGTTAGTGTGCCTTTATTTCCAGCAATTGTAATTGAAATGTAGTGACTTTTACCTGTACAGTGAGGGAGGTACAGTATGCTGTACACAGGAGAAAGTGAGGTCTGCAGATGCTGGAGATCAGAGCTGAAAATGTGTTGCTGGAAAAGCGCAGCAGGTCAGGCAGCATCCAGGGAACAGGAGAATCGACGTGATGCCCGAAAAGTCGATTCTCCTGTTCCCTGGATGCTGCCTGACCTGCTGCGCTTTTCCAGCAACACATTTTCAGCTCATGCTGTACACAGGTCCAATTATAGTCTGAGGTTTTGAGTGTAATTTTCTTTTTAGAAATCACTGCTAGTTCTTCGGATGCTGGCTGGACTGGGATATATTGCTCACCCCTAAATGCCCTGGAAAACCTGGGGAGGCGTTGCCTTCTTGAATTGCAACAGTGTGATATAGGGATACCAAGGACAAAGCTGCTTTGATGTTTTGTGGCTGAGCTGACTGACCTCAAAGAACTATACCCATCTTTGTAGTAGGAATGTCTCTGATCAGCAGCAATTTTTTCGGCTGATTCCCATTGAACCTAGTTTTGCTATAGTTCCTTTATGTCATGTTTAGTCAAATGCTGCTGGATGTCAAGGTCAGACACTCTCTTGCCTTACTTCTGGAGATCAGATCACCTCAGTTCGCCATGTCGGGACGAAAGCTGATATGAGGTGAGGAGCTGAGTGACCCTTTTGAAATCCAAACTGAGCACCAATGAGAAACCTGCACATCCTCAGCAAGGGACACTTGAAAGCACTGTTGTCAAACCCATCCATCACTTTGGTATTGATTTAAGTGTTGATTGATAGGTAGCAATTGGCCAGGTTGGATTTGAGCTGCTTTTTCCACATTGCCACATAGATATCAGCAATACTGAAACAGCTTAGCTAGGAACACAGCCATTTCTAGGATATAGGTCTTCACTACTATTGCTGGAATATTGTCAGGACCTATCAGCCATTTTTCGATGTCACATGGAGTGAATCAAATTGGTTGAAGGCTTAACGTCATGTTGCTTTGGATGTCAGGAGCTTCTGCATTGTCTTGATTTCATCACTAAAGACAGGGATATTTGTGGAGGCTCGTTCTCTCTTTTGTTTAACTGTCCACAGTTGTTTTTGACCGATGTGGCAGATTGCAGAGCTTAGATGTGATCCTTTGGTTGTGGGATCATTTAGCCCTGTCAATTTTCTTGCTGCTTGCTTTGTTTGACACACAGGTAGACCTATTTTGTAGATTCACGACATTAGGGCATCATTTTCAGGTGACTCTGGTGCTGCTACTGGCATGAACTATGGTTGATCTCTGCCATGTTTTTCATGGTAGAATGTGGGATAGATTAGGCCTATGAGATTACAGATTATAGGGCAGCACGGTGGCTCAGTGATTAGCACTGCAGCCTCACAGCGCAGCGACCTGGGTTCGATTCCAGCTTCGGGTGACTGTCGGTGTGGAGTTTGCTCATTCTCCCCGTGTCTGCGTGGGTTTCCTCCAGGTGCTCCAGTTTTCTCCCACAGTCACAAAGATGTGCAGGTCAGGTGGATTGGCCATGTTAAATTGCCGAGTGTTATGTGCATTAGACAGAGGGAAATTGGTTTGGGTGGGTTCCTCTTCGGAGGGTCGGTGGGGACTTGGACCGAAGGGCCTGTTTCCACACTGTATGGAATCTAATCTAATCTAAACTAATTGTTGAATACAATTCTCCTGCTGTCGATGGTCACAATGCCTTGTGGATGACCACTTTTGAGTTGCTAGATCTGTTTGAAGTCTGTTCTATTTTGCATGGATGTTATCCTCATTGTGAAGATGGGACTTTGACTCCACAGTGACTGTGCAGTGGTCATTCGTACTCCTATTGTCAAGGGCAGATGCTTTTCCCTCCCTCCTTGCTGCACAATCAGCCACAGAGCTGGTGGAGGAGCTACTTCCTGAACGACTTGGCCAGCTCACTAAATAGTGGTGTGACCTAGCCACTTTTATTGAAGGACATTGAAATTTCTCACCCCGAGTACATTTTGCAGCCTTGCCACCCCCAGTACATACTGCAAGTGGAGCTCACTATGGAGGAGCACTGATTCATAAACTGGGGGAGGTGTTACATGGTAATCAGCAGGAGGTTTCCTTGCCCATGTTTGACATGATCACATGCGATTTCTTGGGTTTTGAGTCAGAGTTGAGGTCTTCCAGAGCAACCTTTCCGACTGCATAACACTATGATACAATCTCCACTGGGTCGGACGTGCCAAGTATCTGGGCCATTATAAGGTATGGGTCCATGAATATGGTGGTCAGGCTGTTATTTGACTGGGTGTAAGTTTGCTTGCTGAGCTGCAAGGTTTGGTTTAAGATGTTTTGTCACCATACTCGGTAACATCAGTGAGCAACCGGAGGCTCACTGATGATGCTACCTAGTATGGTGACGCAATGTCTGAAAACAGACCTTCGAGCTCAGTGAGCCAACTTAAATCCAGAAACTCAACCTGAGCTACAAATCTTCTCAAAACTGGCTGTTACCTGACTAAGAAAGCTCTCTCACTTTTGGCACGAGCTTCATATATAAGTAAGGAGTACTTTACAGGGTTGTCAGGGCTGAGTTAGCTGTTTCTGGTATATCGGTTAATGCCACGTGGTCCATCCAATTTCATTCCTTTTAATGAAACTGAGTGGTGTGAATGCTATTTCAGAGGGCACTTAAAAGTCAATCTGGAGTCATAAGTAGGCCAGACCAGGTAGGGATGACATATTTGCTTCCTTAAAGGGCATTAGTGAAACAATTGGAATTTTGTGACAATTGACTGACTCTTAGTACCCTGATTTTTTTGTTTTATTGAATTCAACCATACGGTGACACGGTGGCTGTGTTTAGCACTGCTGCCTCAAAGCATCAGAGATCCATTCTTGGGTGACTGTGTGGAATTTGTATGTTTTCCCCATTTTTGCATAGGTTTCCTCCGCATGCTCCAGTTTCCCTTCTCAGTCCAAAGATATGCAGGTTAGATGGAGTGGCCATGCTAAATTGCCCATAGTATCCATGGATATGTAGGTCGGTGGATTTTCCCTGGGAAATGCAGGGTTATAGGGATAAGGTCAGAGGGTGTGTCTGGGTGGGATGCTCTTTGGAGAGTTACTGTGGACTCTGTGGACCAAATGGCCTGTTTCTGCACTCTTATATCTTCTGTGGTCACATTCTGACCAATGCCCCCTGAGCACTGGCATGGGATCCCTGGATTACTGGACCTGTGTCGTTGCCACTCGCTACACCACTGCTACTCCAGCATATTCATGCTGTAGAAACAAAACGGTGTAATATTTTAAAATGAAGTAGCCTAGTGATGATCTTTGAGAGGCTGGTCACATTATTACAATAGCTTCATGGGCAATACTACCACATTATTGGAATGTTAAAGACATACAGTTTTCAAAAATAAAATACTTACATTTTAGTAAAACCTCGATTGTAGTGAAGGCTTTTTTAAAATGGTAATTTAAATTTCTATAACACCTTTGATGTAAACTTTTACGAAGTGTTTTATTAAACAAACTTTTAACTTATTTATTTTTTCTACTTTTTAATCTAAGATTTTGTACCTAGGTACCTTGTAGCTAAGATGGTGCCATGAATGGTGACATTATAAACTTTTCACTGTACTCCCATATATCTGTACTTCAGTACACGTGAAAATAAAACCTAATTCTAATTTAAAGTTTGACATGTGTCAGAAGATGACAGACTGCGTATATCACTTCTGTATTGGTTTTCAGTGTTGTGGTGAGAGAGGCCTACTTGTGAGTAGCCGTTCCTTTTGTAACTGGTGTAGGTATATGGCCTTGCCTTGATGTCATTTTGACCTTAGGCAGACCTTTTCCACTTTGGTCATTTCTTTTCTTGACTGCTCCTCTCCTGGCACTCCAGACACCAGCAAGGACTTTCCATTAGTTAACTGACATCCAGCTAAACTTGTGTTCTCACCGATGTCCTTGTATCACAGATCTGGGTGACCCCTTGGTCTTGTGCCAACAGCAAGCTCGTTATAGGTCTTTGAGGATGCAGCTAAATTCTATTCTGAGCACACTACCTAGCTATGAGCTCACTGAAACTCAACAGCAAACCTGGGGATTCATGCAAGATGGTCTACTTCTATATTCTGCATTCAACTTCCTTATGAATTCCCATTCTTTGTTTTAAGCAGTGGGAGTGGAAGCTGTTCAGCTAATTTTCTTGGCTTGTGTAGGTTCTCCACTCTACTTTTTAAAGTTCATTCACGTATATGGGCATCACTGGATAGGCCCGCATTTACTGTTCATCCCTAATTGCCCAGAGGGCAGTTGAGTCAACCATATTGCTGTGGGTCTGGAGTCCCATGTAAACCAGACCAGGTGAGGATGACATTAGTGAACGAGATGGGTTTTTCCCTGACAATTGGCAATGATGACATGGTCATACTCTTATTTCTAGAGTAGTACTGAATTCACATTGCACCATCTGCCATGGTAGCATTTGAATACAAGTCCCCAGAATACGAACAAGGTCTTTGGATTAATAACCTAGCGATAACACCACTAGGCTACTGTGAAGGAACGCTTTCAGAATACCAACCTGATAAAAATGGAGTGTTATATTTTTGGTCTGCTGATCCACGCTTGACTTCTGAACTTTGATATGACAGCTTTGATACTGTTGGTGACGCTATCTGTCAACAATCTCTGGAGTGAAGTTGCGATGTTGATGCAAGGTCTTTATACCTGGTTCATATCTTTGACCTTCCTGACATTGCAGGCCCAGGGAAATGATCAATTAATTGCTGCAAATGAGTTTCAGTATGGGCTATCGGCAGTGTCATCAAACAGCAACTTGAGGACGTGATTGTTTAGTAGACATTTTTGTCTTGGTGTCTAAATTGCCAAGTTGAACAGTTGGCAGTTATGGGATGCAAATTGACACTGATAAAATTTGACATGGTACTACATGAGTTATAATGACAAGCGACCAAAAATCCTGATCAAAGAGGTAGATTTTAAAATGCCTTTTGGAGGAGGAGAAGTGAAGTAATTTGGGAAGCTTAGGACCTGGGCAGGTGAAGGCAAAGCTGCCAGTGGTGGAGTGGTTTTAAAATCAAAAATATGCACGATGCCAGGATTGGAGGGTTGTGGGAATAGAGGAGGTTGCAGAGAAAAGTTAAAATGAGGCTGCAGTGATTGTAATGAAGTCAGCCATGTGGACCTCACTGAATGAGTTCCCTGATTGGGGCCTGTTCATCTGTAAGCCAGGACTCCCTGATTGGATCAGATATAAATAGAAGTGTCAGATTTCCTGTTCATTCTGAGAGCTGGATCAGTATCGAGGACTCTCCACCTGTAAAGAAAGGGTGACTTGATGACAGGATACTGGCCTCTCTGGAGTTATTTCAGAGGTCATGCACGGATTTGAAAATAAGGATAAGAATTTTAAAATTGCAGCATTTCTGAACAGTGAACATACAAATGATGGTGAATGGGACTTCGTGCTGCAGGGTTTTTAAGGAACTCCAGTTTATGAAAGGTGAGAGATGGGAGCTGGCAGAGAATTGACTGTTCTGACAAAGGCACTGGTGATAGTTTCAACAGCAGATGAGCTGAAGTAAGTTGGATGATGATCCGGAATGATAAAAGCTGGGAAGTCCAGTTACAGGATTCTGAGTAGAATGCCCTGGCAGTGTACAATGTGACTATGAACATCACATTTATTTCAAAGATGCTTGATATTTAATATTACTTGGAGCACTTAAGATTTGAAGCACTGTGGAAAGTAGATTCACTTCATTTTGTGGAATGTTTGGACTTATTTGAAAGTTTTTTTTTGAAAATTCACCTTGGGCATTGAGAGGTTTTTGATAATGTGTCCAGTGAATCTCATGACAGCTGATAATAGCTTGTGTTGCTTTAAGTCCCTGTCCAGGCTGTTTTGAACAGTGATGGGCTTGAGGAGATCCTGGTTTTCTCTGGTTCAGTTGGAGGGCAGTCTGCTAAGAAGCTGCTGACTTGAAGAAAAGCAGGATTCCCAGCTGATGGCTTACAGTTCTGCAAAGTAAACCCTCTCGTTGAGTTCAGTATGCAACCTACTTGTTCTTTCGAAATAACCTATGAAGATGGCATTTTCTGAGCAAGTTGTCTGTAGAATTTTTAAACAAACACAAAACAAAACAATGCAAAACAGAACAAAGAAAAAAAACCTAGATCTACATATATAAAAATATGTATGTTGATTTTTTAATATATGTGTGAAGAGGAGATACCAAGTCCATCTCCACCTCTGTCCCCAAGACCCCCTCTATTTCGCCTACCACAGCACTCCAGTATGTCCAGAGTATGTGGCAGGACCAAAGATAATGAGTGAGAGTACCCGTACTCATTTTGCATTTGGAACATGTTGGAGATACTCCCACTTTAAATTTAGAGAAACAATTCAGAGTCAAGTGGACAATTACAAGGATGGGTCCTATTGCAAATCGAGATCCTTCTTGCATTTTCCCAGATATCCTCCATGCCTCCGAGGAGATCTCAATGCCCAGCTCCCTCTCTCATACCTTACAAAGCCGCTGAGTCTCATCCGAGGGGCCCTCTCCCAACAAGTGATAGTGATTGCCGACAGAGTGTGTTCCCAACACTAAGCACCCTCTTCTCTGATCTATAGGATCTATAGGAAGCAGTTAAAAGTGCAGTAGTTTTTTTGAATGAAGTCCCTAATTTGAAAAAAAAATAGAAGAGGTTCTTACTGGGTAACTTGTATTTCTTAGCTAACTGCTCAAAAAACATCAATGTCTCCCCCTCAAGTAAGTCACCCAGGTAAGACACACCCCTAGCTGCCATAGTTTAAACCCTGAGTCCATCAGCCCCAGTTGAAAACCCAGTATACCAACTATGATTGTAAGAAATGACATTTTGGCAATATTGCTTTCACTCTGCCGTATTTCCCTCCATGGTTTAACAATATTAATAACTATTGGGTTACGGCAACATTCCTTAACGCTCCTCATGTTGTCCAAGAACAGTAAGTTAGTAAGAGGGCACCCTGCCTATCTATAGAATTTTAGAGATGATTGTGCATGATTACTGACTTGACCAAAAGTCAGAAGGTCCCAAACAACAGATTGCTGCACAAATCTATGCTTTATCCTTTTGCCTTCAATAATAATAGGTCAGAATGCGTCCTTTTCAGAAAGTCAGTCTCTGTAGAGAATTATTTTTGTATTTTCCTGGATTTGTGTGGTTTGGGCATATTTAGAGAGACCAGCATTTATACTTCTGACACTTTTTAACATTAACTAATTATTGCACCTTTATTTAATAAATTTTGTTTTGGTAATTAATCAGTAGTTGTTTAAGAAATCTGTGATTGATCAGAATTTAAACAGTAAAATATTTAATTGGTCACCTTGGTAATTTGAAGTTTTTATTTCCTGTAGTAACATGTGAGGTAGTGAGACTAGCGAGGTAATGAGCATGACAGTTTGCACCTCCTGCCTTGCATATTTAGAATTTTTTTTATATACTGACTGCTAGTAGGATCAACTCATGTTTTAAGGGTGTACAGAGGTAACTCTGAGCATACTTCAAGTACAATAGCGGAGAAGACCTTTCCCTGAGAGCAAAGGTGGGAATTCCTTATTTTACCTTCTTTTTACAATTTAACTAATATTAGCTTCAGTATAACTTGGAGGTAAGTATCTAAAATCTAGATGCAAATATTAGCTATACCTGTGCCTAACCAGGAGGAAAATGTTGCACACATTGAAATCAGGATTAAAATAGAAAGTACTGGAAGCCCTTGTAGAGAAATAAACAGTCAACATTTCACATTGATGTCTTTTCATTATAACTTCCTTTTGACTTTGGGCAATATTCTAAACAGGCAATATCGGATCAACTGCATGTTACACATCTGTTCTGTTGACATTGTTGTTCTGTGAAAGATTTCTGGATCATATTTTGTACAAAATTCATTGAGGGAATTTAGTGTGTGTAATTTAAGAGAATTTATAAGCAGGTAATAAGTTTTATGGGAGAGAAGTTAAAGTGGATTGACACCAGTAATGATCAGCAGATTGGTTTTGTTGTAAAATTGCTGCATGTGGTTCGACCAGAATGATCTTCACTGTGTCTGCACTGCCTGCTCTCGTACTCCATTTCCTTACCTGCCACTCATCATCTTCCCATCTGACTCCTCCTTGTAAGAGGATGAGCTTACAAGGATAATCTAAAGAATCGAGTAAGTTAATTTTTAAGGATTGGGAACTTTCATATTGAAATAGTCCTTCCCCCCCCCCCCCCCCCCCCCCACTCCAAAACCAGCTAATCTGCAAAAATATACTACTTCGGATGGTCTCCTGATCTCTGGAAGTTGCAGTATCAAAGAGTGGCGTTTTTATTGAATTTTTTTTATCACTATCCTTTATTCCACCGATCTAACAGAATGAGAATTATCTGTGGAAATGTGAGATAATTTAAAATTACTTCAAGTAGTAGTTTTTTTTGAATATTGTTTATTTTTAAGCTTTGCTATGTTGCAGTTTCATACGAAGATTGACAGTTTGTAGATTTACAACTTGATGTAGGTTTGCTCGCTGAGCTGGAAGGTTTTCAGACATTTCGTCACCATACTAGGTAACATCGTCGGTGAGCCTCCGGATGAAGCACTGATGGCATGGCCCATTTTTTATGTATGTTTAGGTTTCCTTGGGTTGGTGATGTCTTTCCTGTGGCTACATCATTGCTTGTGGTGATGTAATTTCCTGATCTTTTTCTCAGGGGATGGTAAATGGAATCCAAGTCAATGTGTGTGTTGATAGAGTTACAGTTGGAATGCCATGCTTCTAGGAATTCTCTGCGTGTCTCTCTTTGGCTTGTCCTAGGATGTGTTGTCTAGCCACTTACAATTGCAAGGCATGGGTCCTATTGCAAATCGGGATCCTTCTTGCATTTTCCCAGATATCCTCACATCCATTCCTAGGACAAGCCAACCAGAGACATGCACGACAATTTCTAGAAGCATGGCGTTCCAACTGGAACTCTATCAACAAACACGTTGACTTGGATCCCATTTACCACCCCTGAAATAAAGAATAGGAAATGATGTCACCAATCCAAGGAATCCTAAACACACAAATAAAAAGTGGGCCATGTCACCTCAGCTGGAGGCTCACTGAAAATGTTACCTAGTATGGTGACGAAACATCTGAACATGAATCTTCCAGCTCAGTGAGCAAACCTACATCCAGAACCTCAACCTGAGCTACAAATCCTCTCAATTTTCAACTTGAGTTTTATTTCTCATTTGTTAGTTAGGGAAACGTGTGTTAAAATAGAGATATTACTAATCGTTGGCATCCTCTGGATCTAGCCTGCATTATTAACCATGGCAATGGAAAGGAACCACAGGAAAAGCTTGTGCTGAGATGAGAAAGCAGATAAGGGAGATCCACGATCTCTGCTTGACCCTGGAAACTACTGTGCATCTAATTGGATGTTCTGTTTGCTGAAGTTTTGTTGTTTTAGGGTATAAGACAGGTGGTTCTAGTGACTACACTTACATGAGTAGAAGGTAAAAACAATGACTGCAGATGCTGGAAACCAGAGTCTAGATTAGAATGGTTGGTAGGGTGGAAGGTGAGCACCAGGGGCGTTCTCTCCTTGTTAGGGTTAGAGGGGTGGGGTCTGAGGGTGGAGGTGCGGGATGTGGATGACATGCGTTGGAGGGCATTTTTAACCACGTGGGAAGGGAAATACATGAGTAGAAGGAATAAGGAAGGGGCCAGATCTTTTTACTCAAACAATAACAGTGAGTAGTAGAGTTTTCAATTATGCTTAGCTAATTTAAATATGCAAGCAAAAAATTATGAAGTCTCTCTTACATGTAAATAAAATTATGATTCATCAATTAGTCACTTTTGAAGATCTAATCCAGAGGAGCTTCAAAATTAATTACAAACTCATCAGGCTCCCCTCATTTACCTCCGGAGTGGCAGCTTCATGTGGCTTCTAACCAAGGTTCAAGAGCACAGTGAGCCACGCTGACACAAGATCACTGCTGGATGACCCAGACCTTGGAACCCTTGCTTCAGTACCAGTGTTGTCTCCTCTTACAGTGGAAAACATTAGAAATGTAGAAAATAAGAGAAGTCCCCCATTTAGCTCATTGAAGCTGCTTTGCCATAAAATAGGATTATGGCTGATCATCCAATTCACTCCCCTATTCTGACTTTCTTCCCCCTACCCTTTAAACTCTGTAGCCATAAGAGCTATAACTAATCCATTGAAATGATTTGGCCTCAACTGCTTTATGTGGCAGAAAATGCCATAGGCTGAAGATATTTCACCACTAGTTGAAAAAAATGACTCCTCCATATGTTTAAAAGCCTTCTTGCATCTACCCTCTCTATATACAATTCCCAGGGTCCGACCATTCATCATGTTTACCCTCACCTTGTTTAGAGAGAAAATGAGGTCTGCAGATGCTGGAGATCAGAGATGGAAATGTGTTGCTGGAGAAGAGCAGCAGGTCAGGCAGCATGCATCACTTCATACTAATCCAAATTGAATTCCATTTGCCATTGATCATCCCATCTGACCAGTCCATCAATATCTAAGGCTATCCTCCTCACTGTTTACAACCCCAATTTTTGTGCCATCTGCAAACTTACCGATCAGCCCTCCCACATTCAAGTCTAAATTTTTTTTTCATACCAGACATCCTCTGACTCCATGCACAAGTTTCCACTGTGATCTTTGATGGGCCCTAATTATCCTTAATATACTTGTTAAATAACTGAAGACCTTCCTTTATTTCACCTGCTGTTATTCTTTCATGTCTCTTTTTTTGCTCTCCTAACTTCCTCCTTAAGTTTACCCTTGTACATTCTGTACTCGAGGGCTTCTGCTATTTTCAGCCATTGATATCTGCAGTAAGCCTCCCTTTTTCTCTATTCAATTCTATATATCCCTTGATAGCTAGGGTTCACAGAATTTGTTGGTATCAAGACCATCCAATCTCAGAACAGAATGAGACCAATTGGCTGATCATGGCTGATGTACCTTTCTCAACCACATTCTCCTGCCTTCTCCCTGTAATCCCCGAGACTTTTACTAATCAACCCTTTGTGTTTATTGGAATGTGTTGGTCCCATACTCTCCCTATTTCCTTTTTGAATGTCTCACTTCACTGACACCGATTTATCTAAAAGTATCTGCTCCCAGTCTGCTCTGGCCAAATTGAATCTGATCGTACTAAAATCAGACCCCCCCCCCCCCCCCCCCCCCCGAGTTCAGAATGTTGATCTCAGGCCTGCCTTTGTCTTTCTTTCCCTAACAGTCTTGAATCTACTGGAATTATGATCGCTGTCTGCAAAATGCTTACTTGATATTTCAACCACTTGCCTGGCTTTATTACTAAATTATAAGTCTCTTGTAGGACTTTTAGGTAGATAAAAAAGCTTTCCTGGGTGCATTTTAAGAATTCTGCTCCCTTAGGTCTTTCTTCTTATGTCTATTGCGTCAATGTTGGGGAAGTTGAAATTCCCTATTATAATTGCCTTTTGCACAAGTTTGGATAATTGGTTACCTTTATGGAAATACTTACCTGCTGAAAATATTTTTACCATAGGTACTAGTAATAGAAATCATAACTCGAATACACCAGAGATGTGATCATACAATCTAAGCTGATGTATGTGCAGTATTGTGGGACTGCCAACAAAAGATGTATTTTAAGATGACATGTTAAGCCAAAGGTGTTTCTGTCCACATGACATTTCAGAGGATCCCAGGACATAATTTGAAGGAGCAATGGAATGTCCCCTGTATCTGGGCCAACATCTGTTCCTGAACCAACATCATTAAAACAGACTCCCTCATCGTTCACTGCATTGCTACTTAAGTGCCCTTGCTCTGTGCATTTCCTACAGTGATTACACTTCATAAGTAATTCATTGGTTATCCCAAGGTTGTGAAGTATGCTATAAAAACTTCTTGTTTTTGTCACTATTCAATCAATGTCCATTCAGGAACTGGAAGTGACTTAGATACAAACTTCAATTGTTGAGAGGCTTGATGCCATGTGGAAACGAGAGCAATGGCTTCACCACTCAGACATGGAGCGTTGTTTTGGGTGACAATTAATTCAAAATGCTACTCTTACCCTATAATTGGTTGAACAGGACTGATAAATGTTGATTTCATAGATCATTTTTTGCTCCACTAAAAGATCAGTGCTCAAAATAAAGCTCAACTTTTCTAACTAACAGATGCTTGTCTCATGCATCCAAGCTTTTGTCTTGAGTCAGACGTCTGAAACAGGTGAGTCATACAGCACAGATACAGACCCTTTTGTCCAACCAGTCCATGCCAAACATAATCCCTAAATAAACTACTTTCACCTGCCTGCTCCTGGCTCATATCCCTCTGCATCTTTCCTATTCATTTACTTATCCAACTGTCCTTTAAACATTGAAATTGTAACTGCATCCAACACCCTCAGGAAGTTCATTCCACACGGAATCATCCTCTGTGTCAAAACAAAAATAAGTTTGCCCCTTGTCTTTTATAAATCTTTCTCTTCTCACTTTAAAACTGTATCTTGAAATCTCCCATCCTAGGGAAAAGACAACTACCATTAAGTCTATCTATACCCCTCATTATTTTATAAACTTCTATAACATCGTCTCTCAACCTCCTCAGCTCCAGTGAAAACATTCCCAGTCTATCCAGCCTTTCTTTACAACTCAAACCTTCTATACCTGGCGACATCCTGATAAATCTCTTCTGAACCCCCTCCAGCTTAAAAATATCCTTCCTGTCCATCCACTTATTATATGTATCCCATTGACCTTAGTGGAAATTAATTGGAAGATATACATAACAGGTGAGTGAATAGGTATCGCCCAAATGTTTATTTGAACATTTTACCCTAACTAAAAATAGTAGAATGATAATTACTCTGCTAAAGTGATCTTTGTGAAAGCTAACAATCAGATGGCTTTTTTTAACTTCATAAAATGAAATCATGATAATCACAAGCTAGCAAAAGATTAATTAGAGTTTTAGGATAGAAACTGAATCTTTTATCCCTGACCATCTCAGACTGCAGAGCCACCTGACAACAATACATTCAGTAAAAACAAGCAGCTCAGCAGAGAGTAAAGGTTAATGATTAATTACTAAATTAATTCAGACTTTTTCTCTGAACAAGTGCCTGAATTTTCACACTCCTGGTGCTAATGTCATTGTAAATGTGGCTAATCTTTTGGGGATTGAACTCATTTCTGTCAGTGTAATACATATTGTAAAAAGATGAGATTTTCTTAAAAGATCAGAATTTGCATTAGCAAATCTTCTATGTTTTTGGTGTATTTCTCCAATCCGGTTATTAAAAGTAAGGTGTTTACTGAAAATTGTAAAGAATTGAACCCACCTAAATATAGCCACTTCATTTTATGTTAGTTTATTGTTGTAATTCTGTCTGCAGGGTTTGTCTCTCCAACTCCCTTCTGAACAAAAAAAAGAAACAATTTATGCTATAGTTGATCAATTTCTTGTCACTTGTCTCTGACAGAAAATCTAGTTGCGGTGAATTGTACTTCCAATTCGTAATGAAAATTCAGTTAACAGAGCATTGCCAGTTGTGTGGCTTCACTTTCTGCACCAGCTGAGCTTACTGTGAAGGACACTCTTTTCTCAACCACCTGGGTGACCCTCAGGTTAAACCA
The DNA here is from genome assembly GCF_004010195.1 of Chiloscyllium plagiosum. Classification (NCBI taxonomy): domain Eukaryota; kingdom Metazoa; phylum Chordata; class Chondrichthyes; order Orectolobiformes; family Hemiscylliidae; genus Chiloscyllium; species Chiloscyllium plagiosum. The sequence goes on along the minus strand of NC_057711.1, from coordinate 140,751,745 downwards.
CCACCAGTTGTCTCTCTTTTTGTCTCTCTCTGTCTCTAAGAGACAATTCTTTTATAGAACCACAATCCTCATGCAGGTGTTTGCCTTTGAACCTCAATCTTGCCTCATCATTGATTTTTATCATGGAGTCACAAGATGTAATTGGATCACTTCATAATACTTCATGTTTAACGTTTTGAAGGATAACCACTTGATTCTCTTACACATTCAACATGATAGCAGGATTCATTACTGGGATCAGAAGATAAAGCATCAGGTGGTAAGGGCTCAATTTTGCACCACAGAACACAGATCAAGACTACAAAAGAGAACAGCTTAGATTCTCCCATCTGGGCTGGATTTCATGGGTTCACAAATCTAACTTGGGAAAAAGTGACCCAGCCAGTTGTATTTTCATTCTCATGTGTCAGATGTTTCCTGGAAGGCAGGCAGGAGAGCAGAGGCTGAGGGCAATGGATGCAGACTGGGTATAAGGAGACCTGCCTATATTCCTCAGCACTGCATTAAAGTTCAATTAATAAGAATGGAACCAGATCCAGCCCTCTCTCCCCATACGTGGTGAAGCCCTAGTTGACTCCAATTCCACCCACTCATAGAAATCGGAGGTGTCATGGAAGGGGAGAACCAGGAAATTTGGGCCACATTTTCACCACCTTGTAAAAGCTCTCTGAAACACAACAATCTAGGGCTGTTGTGTTAGCTTCAATAGCAGGGAGTAGCTGAGCTCTTTGCTGAACCATACCTGTCCAACAAGCTTGAAACTGCCATTTGACCATTCACAAATCCTCATGGACTCAGGATTAATATCCTGCATAGGCAAAGGTCCAATTTTCAAGAAATAATTCATAGCATTACTGGTGACAGTCCACTGACATTTTGGCTAAACCAATAAGATCCTCCAAGGCTTTTGTCAATCACAGTGCAATCTTTTTAAGAGATTTGCATAAGACCCAGTGGGAGTCCACATAAGCTTTGAGCCGATGTAAGTTACCTGTTGGCTCTCACTGAACCCTATTGAACGGCTTGGATTTTTATTCATGGTAGAGTTGGTACATTTCTTGGTTACACAATCCTGAACTAGGGGAATGTGGTCCAGAGGAGAGCTTTTTGTTCCATGGTGGTAGCGATCGTTGGGACTTGAGCCAAGTGACCCCAGAAAGAGCATGGAGGCTGCTGAAAGGGGAAACTGGCTGGGTAGAAAGCTTACCGCAAGGTGCTGGAATTGAAAAGGAATAAAACTAAAATATCATTCCATCCATGGCCTCTTAACCCAATCTTCACAAATCCTAGTACCCTCCATATCAACCAATGGTTTCCACCTTCCCATGGCCCTTATGCCAAGTTCTGCAACTTGTGCCCCTCCCACCATTCTTTACCCTTACATCTACCACGACAACTCAACGAGAAATCCAAGAGGCAGGCCTTAAGGCCCATGCTGAGATAAAATAATATTAAATTCTAAGTGTCTGTTGCAGACATTAGAAAAAAAACTTTAGTACAAAAACTTTCTTCAACTTCTATGTCCCTTACAAAAAAAAGTTACATGCATAATCACTTACAACAGCAAGTTCTGGAATTCATAATCCTACTTGAGAATCTATAATGACTAGCAATAATCATTCAAACTATGTCCTTAACTGCGAAAGGTTGTGACATCATTCATTCAGAGCTCATTCAGTAATGGCAGTGCTCAGGTTTATGCCAATGTTCAAAAATTCTTTTAAACTGCAGTGTTTTTTCTCCTTAATTGCCTTGACATTTGTGACAGTTCCAATTAGCTTGGCAATTAATGAGTTTATGCACTTTCAATGCATCATTTCCATGTCTAATTTTAACAATTTCAAAGTGGTTGGCCTCTCCCGAAGGTGACCTGAGACCACATCCAAAACCTCTTCATAAGGTTACTCCAGCTATCCAAACAAATCCACAATTTTAGAACTGCTCCTACCTGTTCTAATCTATGCATGTTGTATCTCACAAACCTTTATCAGCAAAATTAGGCACGAGTGGAGGCAACAGCTGATTTCTATAGAAATCTGCTACTGAAAAATGTACGCACACAAACCTCAACCAGACATAACTCTTTTCCTCTCCCTCCACCGCATTCAAAAAAGGGTAGGTGCCTCATTTCCAGTCTCGTACCATTTTCTCAGTGATAGAGAGCCTCTCTTCTACCACCTTTCCTGCCAACTCCTACCTGGATCCTTTACAAACGATCTGTTGATTGCCAGAGTCCTATACATGAGTTTTACTGATTTCCATCAGGACCCTAATACAACATTTCTGCAATTAGATATGTAAGGACAGTAAATACAAAGTCCTTTGTGTTTAATAGTTGATCAGATGAGCACAGAGATTTTTCCCTAATGCTCATTTATTAATTTGCAGTCACAGAGTAAAGAAACATTTTAAAAAATTAACAATCACTACTCTCTTATTAAAATATTTTACCTCATCAACTTTCATCTCCAAAATACAGATTACGTCTATCCATGACTCATTCATCTGTTGAAACCATCAACCACATTTTAATTACATCTAGACTCCTTTCAGGAACTTGTGGCTGATCCAAAATTCTGCTGCTTGTATTCCAAGGTGCACCATGTCTGGCTCCCCCATTACCTGAACGTGCTGAACAACAATGGGCTCCTGGTATACCAAAACCTCAATTTTAAAATTCTCATTCCTCCTCAGTCTTGTCCTTTTCTATCTCAAAAAAATCCTAAATCATACAAACCCTCCAAGATGCTCTTCTAGCTCTGGCTCTTGCTAATCTCTGATTATAATTGTTTCATCATTGGAGACCAGGTAAATATTGTCTCTTTCTCTTTCCACATACGCTACCAGACTTGAACTTTCCAAATTGGTTTTGTTTTTATTCCAACTGGCTTGCCTCCTATTTTCCACTGTAATTGATCTGAAATTCTGTTACCCACATTCTAATTCTTATCAAATTCCACTTACTCCTCATCCCCATGATTCCTGCCAGTACAGCATTAGCTCTCCTTTAAAATTCCTTATCTTCATGTTCAAATTCTTCCATAGCTTTGTCCTTTCCAATGTCTTAAATCTATTCCTGGTTGTTTAACAGTAACTTGCATTTATATTGCAAACTTTAATGTGGAGAAATGGCTCAATTGTGTATTCAAACTGAAATGTACACTTGAGACAAGAAAGACAACAGATGAAAAATGAGAAAAGTTTGGTCTGAGATGAATTTAAAATAGGGACTATCTTTAGAAATAAATACAGGTCTAAGGACAAATTCCTTAGGATGTGGATGGGAGAAGGCATAACTGTCATCATAGGACAAAAGGACGAGTTGTTAGATTGTAGATGTTTGGGGAAGGTTGTAGATCTTTTCAAACAACAGTCTCAGGAAGTGGAACACAAATACAGGCTTTCTGGGCCAGAGGTAGTGACACTACCATTATGCCTCAAAATTTTTTCAGGGAAGGTTGCACAGTTGCAGGAGAAACAGAGATAAGAAAGATTGAGATCATGAGGGGATTTCAGTTGCGGGCATGTGCATTTTGAGGCTTTACGGAACTGAGGACCTCTTTTGGTTGGTGAGACTTGGGATGATGGTAGAATAGGACACAGGCAGTGATAGTTTAGATAAAATAAAGTTTATACAGCGGTCAAATCAAAGCAAGATACAGTGAATGTTTGAGATATGAAATAAGTGCAGAGAAACAATGTTAACATTTCAAGTCCGATCTGATTCCAGTCACAAGTGGTTGGGGAAGGTGCTGGCTGGTATCGCACTTGTACAGGAGAGTCCAGTGCTGAGGTAACAAATTAATGGATAAAGGTCCCTGTGCCAGATAGGCTGAGCTAGCCATGTAAAAAGGCAACATCACTGAGGTGGAAGCAAACACATCATGGAAAGTTTGTAGTTTGGAAGCTTAGCTTGGGATCAAATACGAAGGCAACCTTGTAACAATAGATAGTGGTGAAAAGGGATTACACAACTGGATAGAAAGGATATGCATTTTGTAGTGGGGTAAATGAAGACGTGGTTTGGCCTTCACACCATTTAATTGGAGAAAATCTGTGGCTCACAAGACTAGATGTCAGACAAACCTGTATAGAGACTAGAGGGTATCACCGCTGTACATTTGCAGCCTGAACCCGATGCCTCGAGATTTGTTAACATGGTGCAGCAGGTAAATGATAGAGGAGATGTCATTTACCGATTCTAGGTGTACACCAAGGACTGAATTTTGTACCCTCTCTACGTTACATTTTTGTGGTGGCAAGTATTTAATATCTGCCCACTTCCATGCTCATTAATTCTGTGGTGGGAAGGCAAATGGACAGCAGTCACACCCTGCCTCTAGTCAAGGCCCTTAGTTAATCCTACACAAGGGCTCAGCCGTGCACTGCTGGTAGTAACCCAATGCAAAGGAAAACATCATACAGGGAGGACAAGCTTCGTTTGCAGGCTCCCAGCAGAGATCCTTCATTCAAATACACTCAAAGGCCAAATTGGGGGATCTGGCATCAATACGACAGAGGGACATGTACACTGCTCTCTCATTAATACATGGCATCGCTAACCAGGCTGGCCTTTATTATCCTCCCTATTGAACTCAATAAGGTGGTAGTGAACTACCTTGTTGAACTGCTGCAATCCATTTGGTGTAAGTACACATACACCACAGAGATGTGTGCCAGAATTTTGACCCAGTGGCAATGAAGGGATGGTGATGTGTGGAGCAGAACTTACATGTGGCAATGTTTCCATGTATCTGCTGCCCTTGTCCTTCTAGATGGTAAAGGTTGACAGTTTGCAAGATGGTATAGAAGGAGCCTTGGTGAGTTTTGTGGTGTATCTTGTAGATGGTATGCACTTTTGTCATTGTGTTTTGGTGGTGAATGGCATGAACACTGAAATATTAAAATTAGGATGCTATATCGTGGCTGGGTGGTGAGTGGTACTGCAACTCCACTAATGTGGAGATTATTCCATCATTTTCTGACTTGTGTCTTGAAGATAGTAGACAGGTATTGGAGAGAAAGTGGTGAGTTGCTCACAGAATCATTACACTGTAGGAATTCAGCCGGTTGTGTTGATACTGGGCTCTGAATGAGTATTATGACTGTCACTTTTCTTAAATAAAAATATGATGAATAATCATCTAATTTCCTTCCGAATGCCTCACTTAAACACTTCCAGGTGGTGAATTCCAAATCCAAACTAGCCATTGCGTGAAAACGTAGATTTTCTCATAGCATATTTCTTTCTTTCTTTCACAAATTACTGTACATCTGTGCCCTCTTGTTCTTGATTCTTTTGTGTGAGGGAATCATTTCTCCCCATCCAATGTGTCCAGTGCTCTCTTGATTTTTGAAAAATTCTTTCTCCTCATAGCCTCCAAAATAGTCCCAATTCCTCCAATCTATTGTCCAAATTTAAGTGTCTCATCCCTGGAATTATTTTCAGAAAGTTTTTCTGCACTTTTCCCAAATGTATTCACATCCTTCCCAAACTGTGGAACACAGAACTATGCACAATACCGTAGCTGAGGAGTAACTAGTGTCTTATAAAGTTCAGGAGAATCGACGTTTCGGGCATTAGCCCTTCTTCCTGAAGAAGGGCTAATGCCCGAAACGTCGATTCTCCTGTTCCCTAGATGCTGCCTGACCTGCTGCGCTTTTCCAGCAACACATTTCCATCTCTGATCTCCAGCATCTGCAGACCTCACTTTCTCCTCTTATAAAGTTCAGCATAACCTCCTTGTTCTTGTACTCAATACCCTATCAAAAACATCTAGCATTTTGTATGTCTAATTAACTTTTTGCATCTTCTGCTCTGCCATATTTTGTGTTTTCAAAATGCTCTGTTCCTGCACACCCTGTAGGATATGTTATGAAGATGTGGGTATACTGTCCCTTTAAGAGAATTAAAAGCTAGCAGAACTACCTGACAGCACCAAGTGTTCTCAACAAGATACAATGTAGCATGTGGTCCAGCAGCTGAGGTAGCTGGTTGCCTGGAGACAAAAACAAATATGAACTAGGCCAATCAGTTTAAATTATAACCCCCCCCCCCCCCCCCCCGAAAAAAACAAACTCCAATCAAGTTTGAATTGAGTATATTGACAATATTAAAAGCCAATGACACAATCCGATGCTTTGGGGATATAAGACTGGGAAAAATTGAACAGTTGAGGGAGAATTGCCAAAAGACCAACAGACGTAGGCTGCGAGTGAGAACTCTCTAAGAGGTACCTGTCCAGAGAAGGAGTTTGCACAGAGAAAAATATCAACACCGACCTGGAGAGCAACTCTACAGAGGAAGATAAAGAGGAGATTAGACATCTGGCTGGTTTTGAAATTTAAATATTTCAGTAAACCTTAATCAGGGGTTTTATTGTCTGGTATTATAGAAGGGAAAGTAAAAAATAGGTTAGAGGAAGGATTTGTAAATAGTTGTTAGTTAATTATTCTCTGTTATACTTTAAGAAATAAAGTTGTTAATTTTTACTTTAAATAGTTCTTGGATTCTCAAATTTTCAGATTACTGCATGGGATAAATCTTTTCTGCATTGCTGGTTTAAATTAAGCAGGAGAGTTTACCCCATGACGGAACAGTTGAGGGGCTCGTTGCTGGGATTTGAACTATAGGCCAGTGAGCCTGACGTCAGTGGGGGGCAAATTGTTGGAGGGGATCCTGAGGGACTGGATGCACATGCATTTGGAAAGACAAGGACTGATCAGGGATAGTTAACATGGTTCAATTCCCACCTTGGGTGACTGTGTGGAGTTTGCACATTCTCCGTGTCTGTGTGGGTTTCTTTTGGGTGCTCCAGTTTTCACCCACAATCCAAAGACGTGTAAGCAGGTGAATTGGCTATGCTAAATTGCCCAGAATGTTAGGTGTATCAGTAAATGTAGGATAAGGAAATCGGTCTGGGTGGGTTAATCTTCAGAAGGTCGGTGTGGAAATGTTGGGCCGAAGGGCCTGTTTCCATAATGTAGGGAATCTAATCTCAGATGGGACAATGGGCTGAGAAGTGTGAGGTGCTGCATTCTGGGAAAGCAAATCATAGCAGGACTTATACATTTAAATGTAAGGCCCTTGGGAGTGTTGCTGAACAAAGAGACTTTGGGGTGCAGGTTCATAGATCCTTGAAAGTAGAGTCGCAGGTAGATAGGATAGTAAAGTCGGTTTTTGGTATGCTTTCTTTTATAGGTCAGAGTTTGAGTACAGGAGTTGGGAGGTCATTTTGCGGCTGTACAGGACATGGGTTCGACCACTGTTGGAATATTGCGTGCAATTCTGGTCTCCTTCTTATCAGAAAGATGTTGTGAAACTTGGAATGGTTCAGAAAGGATTTACAAGGATGTTACCAGGGTTGGAGGATTTGAGCTGTAGGGAGAGGGTGAATAGGCTGGGGCTGTTTTCCCTGGACTGTCAGAGGCTGAGGGATGATCTTAGAGAAGTTTATAAAATCATGAGGGGCATGGTTAGGATAAATAGACAAAGTCTCTTCCCTGGGGTGGGGGGAGTCCAGAACTAGAGGGTTTAGGGCGAGAGGGGAAAGATATAAAAGGGATCAAAGGGGCAACTTTTTCATACAGAAGGTGGTACGTGTATGGAATGAGCTGCCAGAGGAAGTGGTGGAGGCTAGTACAATTGTAACATTTAAAAGGCATCTGGATAGGTATATGAATAGGAAGGGTTTGGAGGGATATGGGCCGGGTGCTGGCCAGTGGGACTAGATCGTGTTGGGATATAGCGTCGGCATGGACGGGTTGGACCAAAGAGTCTGTTTCCGTGCTGTACATCTCTATGACTATGACTTGGAGGAACAGAAAGTACAGGAAGTGAGAAGGGGAGCAGAATTAGCGGATGAGTACATGTTGGTGCATAAAACAAGCTTCCTGCCGGAATTTTGCCCTGTGATGGATAGAAGTTGGAAGAAGGGGAGATCCTACATTCCGAAGCCAAGAGTAAAGAGCACTGGAAAGAATTTACCACAAGATGAAAAAGAAGCCCAAGAGAGTGGAATGGAGGTGAAAGGCCTCAGGTGTTTCCGCTGTGGTAAAGTGGGACACAAAGTCACAGTGCTAGTTGTTAAAGGAAGGCGCTGTGTGAAAAGATGTGGTAAAAGAAGCTAAGCCAGTGGCATTAGTGAAGGTAGTAAAGAAGACCCCAAGATGAGCTGAGGAGCTGCAGGAGAGTGCACAGCCCAGGCAGGGGCTGGGTATGGAGTTAGTACCTGATCTCTACAAAGAATTATCCTCTGTGGGCAAAGTTTACTCAAAGAACAGGGGAGATGGTCAAGTAATTATAATTTTGGGAGATACAGGATCTAACCAGTCGCTGAAAGTTTTGGACGAGTGAATATGCACTCTTTCTGATCTGTCACCTGAGTGTGGTAATTTGAGGGATAGATGGACAGAAATGTAGTGTTCCTCTATGTAAGATCAGGTTGAAGTGCCAAATCAAGACCGGGGAAGTTTCAGTGGGAGTGATTGATAGAGTGTCAGTTCCAGGAATTCATTTTGTTCCTGGGAATGATTTGGCAGGATCCAAGGTGGGAGTGACCAAGAAACTTAAGATTCAAAACAGAAATATCCTGGTATTTTCCCAGACTGTGTGTTAACAAGATCCCACTATTATAAGTCACAGCACGAAACAAAAAGTAAAGATAAAGATGAAGGAGTTGAGGTTCAGTTAGTGGATACCCTGGTTGACATAATACTGCAGGAAAAACCTAAACCGGCAGAGGGTCAGACTGAAGTGTTTAGTTCTGAAAGGCTAAGAGACTTGCAACAGCAAGACAGGGCAATTAAAAGATCTATATGTGGATGCGTACTCAGAAAAGGAGGCAGAAAATATTCCGGAGGATTATTAACTGAAACATAGAATCCCAAGACAGAAATGGAGACCACGGCAGGTTAGTGCAGAGGAGAAATGGGCCGAAGTGCACAGAATTGTGTTGCCGGTAGCATACAGACAGGAAGTGTTACAGGTAGCACATGAACTACCTGTAGAAGGTCACCTAGGGGTACGAAAGACTTAGCCTAAGGTACAAAAACATTTTTATTGGCCTGGAATGCACAAGGAGGTGGTTAACATTTGCCGAACATGCCATACATGCCAAATGGTAGGTAACCCACAGGCAGTAATAAAACCTGCACCGATGTTGCCAATTCCTGCATTTCAGGAACCTTTCATGCGGGTTATAACTGATTGTGTAGGTCCCCTTCTGAGTACTTGTTAACCATAATGGAAGTGTCTACCAGATTTCTGGAGGCAATTCCATTATGGAGTATCAAGGCAAAAAAGGTGATAGAGGAGTTAGTAGCTTTTTTTCACACGGTATGGACTACCCAGAGAGATTCAGTTGCACCAAAGGTCAAATTTTACTGCTAGGCTGTTGAGGTGGTTATGGATAGCTTAGATATGCAGTATCCAGTGCATATCATCCTGAATCCCAGAGATCTTTAGAAAGATGGATTATATTAGATTACATTATCTACAGTATGGAAACAGACCATTCGGCTCAACCAGTCCACACCGACCCTCCGAAGAGTAACCCAATCAAAGCCATTTCCCTCTGACTAATCCACAAGCACTATGGGTAATTTAGCATAGCCAATTCACCTGACCTGCACATCTTTGGACTGTGGGAGGAAACTGGAGCACCCGGACGAAACCCATGCAGACACGGGGAGAATGTGCAAACTCTTTACAGACCGTTGCCTGAGACAGGAGGTGAACCTGTGTCCCTGGCACTGTGAGGCAGCAGCACTAACCATTGAGCCATCATGGCATGATATGTTGAAGACCATGTTGAGAGCATACTGTCAGGATTACCCAAATGATTGGGATAAAGGCATCCCATTCGTATTGTTTGCTATTCGAGATGCCCCAAACTAATCTACTCAGTTCACTCACTTCCAAGTTAATATTCGGGCATGAAGTGAGAGGCCCTTTGAAATTAATTACAGAAAAATTGACAGGACCAAAGTTGGAGATCTCACACTTAGATTATATATCAGAGGTGAGGGAGAGATTAAATTGAGTAGGTGAGTCAGCTAAACAGCACCTAATGAGGGTACAGTGTAGAATGAAGCAGGTGGCAGCTCTGAGACTTGGAAATTTTCCTGAAGGGCTGACATGTTAGTACTGTCACCAGTGATAGGAGATCTCTTCAGGTTTAGTGGTCCCTATCAAATTAAGAAAAAGTTGAGTAAGGTGAACTATCTAGTAAAGATACCAGAAATTGTATTATACTTGAGAATAAGAACTGGAGAAACAGGTGCTAGTTACTGCACCGCAGAGTGAGGAATCAAATCCAGATGATGTGGATTTTGACGTGCCTCAAAATAGATTAAAAATGAAGTAGTCCTTGAGGAGTGGAATTGGGTTAGTAAGCTATCTGTCTCAGGAGCATAGAACGCAGTTGAAAGATTTGTTACTGCAATATAAGGACATAGTTAAGAATCAAATGGGGAGGTCTAATGCTATTGTACATGAAGTAGACGTAGGGAATACTGCTCCAATAAAACAATACCCCTATCGGCTTAGTCCTTTCAAAGCCAGACAGGTCCAGATGGAGGTTGATGCCATGCTCAACAAAGACATCATCGAATCAAGCCAGAGAGCGTGGAGTTCGCCAATCGTCTTAGTTCTCAAACCAGATGGGACTCAACGATTCTGCGTGCATTATAAGAAGGTCAAAGCCATTACACAAAATCGGACTCATATCCAATACCTAGATTAGAGGACTGTATTGGAAAAAGTCAGACAAGCCAGTTACATAACTAAGTTGGACTTACTGCGTGGTTACTGGCAGGTACCTTTATTAGAGTCGGCAAAAGAAATTTCTGCGTTCGTAACCCTAAATGGGCTATATCAGTTTAAAGTAATGCCCTTTGGAATGAAGAACGCACCCGCCACATTCCAAAAACTCATGAACAGAGTAGTGGCTGGGTTAACAAACTGTGCAGTCTATTTGCAGAGCTCTTTTAATGACATCGAGAAGCAAAACTGGTGATAAATAAAACAGAATTCATGAAAGCACATACTTGGGGCATAACATCGGTCATTGAAGGTTGACCACAGGGAATGCAAAGACGAAGGTCATTGAGGAATTTCCATGACCAACCTCGAAGAGGTGCTTTAATTCTTAGGACTCAGCGGATTCTATCAGAAGTTTGTTCCAAACTGCAGTAGTGTAGTGGCACCGTTAACTGATTTGCTGAAGAAGAATACAATGTTTCAGTGGACAGAACCATGCCAGGAAGCATTTGATCGATATTAACCACCAAACCAGTTTTAGCTACCCCAAACTTTTCAAAATCCTTTAAAGTTGCCATTGATGCTAGTGACATAGGAGTTAGAGCTGTACTCCTACAGGATGATGATGATGGGATTGAACTGCCAGTTGGTTACTTTTCAAAGAAGATTAACATCCACCAGAGGAAATACTCAACGATTGATAAAGAACTATTGAGTTTGGTATTGGCCTGACAACGTTTTAATGTGTATATCACGAACAATGTGTCGGAGACGGTGGAGTACACGAATCGCAGTCCCCTTACATTTTTATAACACTTCAAAGACAAGAATATGAGACTATTACATTGGCGTCTTATGTTACAGACATTTAATTTAAAAATCATACATGTTGCAGATCATTAGAATGTAATCGCAGATGCGTTATAACGGACTTAACTGATAAAATTTAGATGAGATTTATCTGTAACGTTATATACATATAGTTTATATGGGAAGAAGCTAAGGTGAACTTAGATTAAAGTTATCGATATGTTAGGGTAATGTGTTTAAAGAATAGAAAAAATAAAGCCATCTTTTCATTATGATGATTCAATTTTTTAAGGGGGGAGGTGTTATGAAGATGTGAGTATACTGTACCTTTGAGAGAGTTAAACGCTAGCAGAACTACCTGACAGCACTAAGTGTTCTCAACAAGATACAGTTTAACATGTGGTCCAGAAGCTAGTGTAGCTGGTTGCCTGGAGACAAAAACAAATATGAACTAGGACAATCAGTTTAAATTATACCCCCCAAAAAACCAAACTCCAATTAAGTCTGAATTGAGTATACTGACAATATTAAAAGCCAATGACACAATCTGATTTTGGGGGTATAAGACCGGGAAAAATTGAACAATTGTAAGAGAACTGCCAAAGACCAACAGATGTAGGCTGCTAGTGAGAACTCTCTAAGAGGTATCTGTCCAGAGAAGAAGTTTGCACAGAGAAAAACATCAACCTGGAGAGCAACTCTACAGAGGAAGGTAAAGAGAAGATTCGACATCTGGCTGGTTTTAAAATTGAATTTTTCAGTAAACCTTATTCTGGGGTTTTATCGGACTGGTATTATAGAAGGGAAAGTAAAAGGTAGGTTTGAGGAAGGATTTGTAAATAGTTGTTAGTTATTCTCTGTTATACTTTAAGAAATAAAGTTGGTAATTTTTACTTTAAATAATTCTTGGTCTCTCGAATGTTCACAGATTTACTGCATGGGATTAATCTTTTCTGTGTTGCTTGTTTAAATTAAGCAGGAAAGTTTACCCCATGTCGGAACAGGTAGCACTCAAAGAATGTGCTACAACCACTCTGTGACATCACTGAACCTAGCATCAGGATACAACATGCTATCTGCAGTCATGTCTACCATGGTAAAAACACCCATTTGTTCCCCTAGCTACTGAAATTCCCATCACCGGTGCTCTCCCATACAAGTTTGAGAAACAGCAGAAGTGGAAGTTGTTCAGCCATCTTTCTTGACTTGTGTAAGTTGTGAATGTCTCACTAGAATTAAGTAGAAAAAAATTGATAAAACATGAGGTGTTCATCATTTTGCTAGATGATTGCCAGTGTGATGGATAAGTGACCAGCTCTACATATTGCTTGAACAAATGTATAATGCAAAGATAAATGATGAAGTATTTAATAATTTGTAAAGTGATAGTACAAGCAATGATAATCACTCTTTGCTGGTTATAGGTAACCAAAGGAATAAACATACATGAGCATTTAACTAACCAATTCACTTGCAAGCAAAAATGGCAAGTTGATCTTTTCCTTTACACTGTAGGACAGGGCTTGGTTTAGAGGCTGTACAGATACTCTGCACTCAGCTTTCCCTCCCAGTGTGGCAAAACGCAATCCAGGACAATACAAAATTTACTCACCCACCCTCCCTCCCTTTGGATAAAACCTAGCACTACCTAATGGATTGCTGACATCTAGAGCTCTTTATATTGGTGAAAATTCATGAACTCCATATCACAGTGAATTACTACAATGATTTTTACATTAAAAATATTAAGTGTTTAACTGCTGCATAGCTGTCCTGTCCCCGGAAACAAAAGTAACTATTCAGTATTTCTACTGGATTGCAGATTCCTGAGATTTAATTTTAGAATGTTTCTTGCACTTTTTTTTCTTTTTCTCTACTAAAGCATTCTCCGGGACTGTCAGCATTCTGTCTCTGACGTGTACTTTTTTTTTCTTAGCCCTTTTCCACTTTTTGCTCAACGGTTCGATAGTCTCTTCTCCTCTGTGCTTTTTCCTTCTGTTCTTCCACTTTTTCTTTGTTGTATCTAACTGTCTATCATTTTGTGTGATATTACTACGCATAAACAACAGAGGGCTCTGCTGGGTTTTATAGTGTGAGGCATTAGTTTCTGCTGACTTGGCTGCAACTTCTCTTGGAAAGTCCTTTTCAGGACCTTTACTAAAGATTTTGGAACAGAGGGCAGTCTGATAGCGACACTTTGCTTTGTGATTGGCTGTCCTGCTATTTTGCATGAACTCTCTTTCCTCCTTCTCGACTCTTTCTTTCTTCGGGTTTCTCCCCTTTCTCTTGAAGCATGAATATCTGCTTGCAGTATCTTTGCGCAATCTCTTATTTGGAAAACTGGATTCAATGAACCCAGCGTCTTTAAGTTCTGGAGAGAAAATAATCAAAATTAATGTTTGAGAAACCTGACTTCATTTTTTTTATATACATGTTATGATAATATCAAATTTACAAGGTATAAGGTGAATTATAGTTTAATTCTATTTAATTCAGTTTAATTCTATTTCATGCATTTCAACCAGGTGTATAAATATGTATGTTCTCAAAATGGGGTGACACTGACACTCATTATCCACTCCTGGTATTCTTGAGGGTTTTGAGAATAGCATAGCATTGGGTTGGAGCCAAACCAGTTACAGAACAAAGTGACAAGTTCTCTCCCCTTATAGTTAGTTGCTGAACCCGTTAGGTTTGTACAACAATCTAACAGCTTCATTATATTTTTTGGGTGCCAGTCCACACCTGATCAGATCTATTGAACTTAGTTTCATCATCTGTCATAATGGGAATTCAACTTGTGACTTCCGAGTTGCAAGTTTGATTCAATATTAGTAGGCTAACATGTTACCAATACTAGGAATGCTAAGTTGTACTAACTTTGTTTGCATTCTCTCAAATACAAAAGATTGAAGTGAATTAATTGAGATGGTTTTCTTTGAAGGGAGGAATCCAGAACATGCAGATAGAAATTTAGAGCTGGGCCATTCGTGAATTAAATCAGGGATGATTTTTAATTTTCATCTCACAACCAACTGGTTGAAATCTGGAAATCATCCGAAAAAGACTATGGATACTGGGTCAATTAAAATGTTTAATATCAAGAACAATAAATTTTACAGATTTAAGGGTAAAATTGGCAAAGAACGTACAGGAGACATGAGAAAACCATTTTCTTACAGTTAGTAGCTTTTAAATTCATTCATGGGATGTGGGCATTATTGGCTGAGTCAGCATTTATTGTCCATTCCTACGTGCCCTCAAGTTGGTGGTGAGCTGCCTTCTTGAACTTGTGCAGCCCAGAATAATTGAAACCTGGAGTGCAGTGCAGGTGAGTTCAAATGAGGTGATTAAAAGAGAATTTTATTACTGTCTAGTGAATTGCAGGGTTTTAGGGACTAGTTGAGGAAATAACATTAGGGTCATTGCTCATTTCGAAAGCAGTCATTAGTACTTTGAGCAATTGATCTCCTTCACTGTCATTCCATGATAGGTGTAAACAGTCACTCTGGTTTATACAGGCCCTCCTCTTCGGCCTCTTTTAATATTACTCTTTAACCAGTTGCTTGCAGGCCCATGGCAGTGGCATGCTGTAGGTGCTTCTCAGATTATCTTCCATACATAATGCATTTGAGATTGTAAAGTGAACCTGTGTACCTCCATTCCATACTGCATGATTCGTAACGTGGATTATAAAATAAAGAATTCACGACTGACCAGTTTATTTACAGAGACCGATAATACTTATATGTCCAACATGGAAAGAGACTAACCTTTAACTCTCTTGTTTATCCTCTGCTCTCTCAGCTTTATGTCATACTTTGTATCATAGTAAGACACAAATGGTGATGTAGGAAAGAAATGCCTCTGCATCAATTTGCTTGAACATTCCTGCAAATCACCAAAACATTGTTCTTTAATAAAAGGATAAAGTCTGTGCAAAATTTCACTTCTCTCCTCCACAATTATTGTGCAAGTTCATTTGATGTAATTAGTAATTGGCAATTTCAGAGCTGCAAATGTGCA
Organism: Chiloscyllium plagiosum; assembly: GCF_004010195.1. Taxonomy (NCBI): domain Eukaryota; kingdom Metazoa; phylum Chordata; class Chondrichthyes; order Orectolobiformes; family Hemiscylliidae; genus Chiloscyllium; species Chiloscyllium plagiosum. The sequence continues at coordinate 140,736,147 of NC_057711.1, read as the reverse complement.
GTTACATCTGTATACATATACTTTGATACAAATTTCCCAAAACAGTAACAGTTTGGATTGTACTTTTGAGTTCACTGGATTTCTGGCAAGCAATTGAAATAATTTACAGTCAGTGGGTTTGTTTGTGCAAAAAGACATCATTTGAAGCACTTAAATTAGGGGATTTTAAATTAGGGGATTTTAGATAATTCAATATTTGAAACTTACATGACCATAATGTCCTCTTTTTGCACAATTATAGCAATACACAGATTTTTTTGCGATTGGCTGAGAAATTCCATTAACGATTGGTCCTTGGTTGATCTGGAACATTCAAAGTGACAATTTACAATCTGAAGAATCATTTAAAAACACTAACTGAAATACCTGCACTTAAACAAATAAAATGTCAAAATAAAAGTACTTGTATTTTTGGTTCATCGACAGAACTTTTTAAAAAAAAAAATATTTTGGCTATCCAGCATTATCAGTTTAAATACACCATGATTAGATACAGCATATGAACCCCTAAACAGCAAGATGCCTAAAATCCAATCTTGAAACAATTTTAAGAACCTGACTTCCTTGTTAATGGACAGCTTGCTGTCAACATAATATGGAAACCTGTGTGTGTTTTATAAATATTTGAAACAGAGTCATAGAGTCACACAGCATGGAAACAGACCCTTTGGTTCAACCAGACCATGCTGACCATAATCCCAAACTAAACTAGTCTCACTTGCCTGTGCTTGGCGCATATCCCTACAAACATTTTTCATGTCTTTATCCAAATGTCTTTTAAACACTGTAACTGTACCTAGAACCATCAATTTCTCTGGCAGTTCATTCCATACATGGACTACTCTGTGTAAAAAAAAAGTCGCCCCTCATGTACTTTTTAAAATCTTTCTCCTCTCAGCTTAAAAATGTGCCCCCTAGATTTGAACTCCCCCATCTTAGGGAAAAGATCCTAGTCATTCAGCTTATCTTACTCCTCATGATAATATAAACCTCTCAGCCCTCAACCTCCTCCACTCCAGTGGAAAAACATCCGTCTTTTGAGTCTATTTTTATATCTCAAACCCTCCATTCCTGGCAACATCCTGGGAAATCGTTTCTGAACCCTCTCCATTTTAATACTATCCTCCATATAGCGGGGCGACCAGAACTGCACACAGTGCTCCTGAAAACGCCTCAACAACGTCCTGTACAACTTGAACATGACATCCCAACTACTGTACTCAGAGGTCTGGGCAATGAAGGTCAATGTCCTAAAGGCCTTGTCAACCATCCTATCCATATGTGACGCAAACTTTAAAGAATTATGTACGTAAAACCCTAGGTCTTTCTGTTCTACAACACTACTCAGGGCCCTACCATTATAATTGTACAAGTCCTGACCTTGTTTTTTTACCAAAATGCAATACTTCACGTTTATCCAAATTAAATTCCATCTGTCACTCCTCAGCCCATTGATCCAATTGAGCAAGATCTTTTTGTAGAGCAAGGTGCAGGGCTGTGAAGAGCTTGATCGAACAGCCAGGAACATACATTGAGTTTTCGCATTTAAACTATAATTTAATGCTCCTAGTGCTTATGTTTGAAAGGGGCTTTCACTACAAGGTCACGTGCAATAATTGTTAGATATATTCAATTTTTCCCCTACCAAATTTGTTGTTAAACGTTAAGTCTTTTTCAGAGATAAGAGCAAACCAAATTTGGCCAGGTAATGAACTCCTTGCTCAACAGAAAAGGATCGGTTATCTGTAAACAAGATTCTTATTGGTCTTATGGAGTAGGGGGATTACTGCAAGGCTATGTCACTGGCCCTTCTACTGCTGTGAATTAGATGAATACAAAGCTCACACAGTAGACCTAACAATGAGTTTACAAACAAAATAGTAAAACATTTGACTTATTACTTGCATTTGCATAGGAGTGATAGTACTAATTTATTACACATTGTTATTGAGCAGGTAGTGAACAAATTGGTATTCATCCCTTACTTGTTTCATGGGATTGTGACATAATTGGTGACTGATACATGGTTTAGCAGTGAGATTATTCTGCTTCTCTTTAAATTCAGTACTTCAATTCCACATAATCAATGGTAAACCATTCAAAGCACTAGTAGTCACACCTCACAATACTATCTTTTGCTGACATCTTAGAAGTAGTCATGACTGCATTATCTGGTGAAAATCAATGTCTACATTTTTACCATCCTGGACGTGTATTCCACATTTCAGTCAACAAATTCATACGTTACCCATGCCTAAAGAAGACACCTGCACAGCACCATTTTTCACCAACTCAGATGAACACTACCATTTACTTACATCAGAAGGTAAATTCACAGTATTCCTCTGCATTAACCAAAAGGAAAATGTGGCAACCAACAAGATATCTTTAATAAATCTCAGTTAGAAAAGCCTGGTTATCACTTGTCAGAAATACGCTGCTGAGATCACCCCCAAGGTATAAAATTCTCAGTTATATTTAATTGTGGAGCTAAGTTAGGGGATAGGGTCAGTTTGGGTGGAGGTAAAGTTTGATTCACGCATGCGCTTTCAAATTGTTAAATGAGCATCCTACCACTTGGAAGGGTATGGTTGTCCAACTCATTGCATCTTTGTTAAAACTGCAAGTGGGTGGGTTTCGACCGATTTGGATTCAGATCTGAGAATCCTCTTAATTATTGCATCCCACCGGACTTAAGCCACCTACGTTTGAGGGGTTAAAGTTCCCCATGATAGCTATGTTTTTTTCAATATTTAATTCAAGGAAACTTTTTCTCATCCAGTACTGGATGTTGACATGCCAGATTAGATGCAGTCAATGGGTTGAAAGAGTTGCTGTTAAGCTACAAATGGGTGTCAATTGTGTACCCATGGAACCTATTGTCAAATTATGCCTCAGAGGGGCAGAATGTAGATGAGAAAGTGGATAGGCCAAGGATAGATTATGGTACTGCTGAGAAAATAGTGGGGGAGCTAGAGGAGAAATGATTACAGGTGAATCTCTGGCTTTGGATTGGATTAATAAAACAGAAGTGGGGACAGTAGCTGAAGGCAGATGGCATGGTCAACTTTATTAAAAGTTGCAAATATGTCAAGATGGATAAGTAGCACTAGGCTGATACAGTACTATAGCAAGGGAGAATCCTGATTAAAGAGAGGGTCAAACATGGAGCTTTAGCAAAGATGGGCGTAGATCACAGGAGGAAGCAAAACTTCGAGAGGAGGTGGGGTGATGGTTTTGTAATGACCAAGTAGCTATTTTCAGGAAAAGGCAATTGATGATGGCAGCTTTGAATGCCAGTGGATACCAGCCTCAGTAATCGGTAATGGACTGCAATGTATCATTATCAATATTGCTTAGCATTGGGGCCAGATGTGAAAGCTGCATTATTAACAGTTTAGATTAGATTCCCTACTGTGCGGAAATAGGTCCTTCGGCCCAACCAGTCCACACTGACCCTCCGAACAGTAACCCACCCAGATCCATTTCCCTCTGACTATTCCACCTAACACTATGGGCAATTTAGCATGGCCAATTCACCTAACCTGCACATCTTTTGACTGTGGGAGGAAAACCGACGCAGAGACTGGGAGAATGTGCAAACTCCACACAGACAGTTGCCCCAAGGCTGGAATTGAACCTGCGACCCTGGTGCTGTGAGGCTGCAATGCTAACCACTGAGCCACCATGCCGTCCTTAAAACTTTAATGGGATTAAGGTCAAGAGAACAAGAGGTGGGTCTCATAGACAAGATAAGGTTGGAAAGTATTTGAGGGCAAATAAGATAGGGAAACAAAAAAGGTCAGGATTGCATGATCCCTGCCTGCAGAACAACCTAGCTACATCATTATCTGCAAATTTCCTCCTAGCTTATTTTTGTTTCATCTTTTGGATACAAAGTCACTCAGTTTTTCATTACTAGCTTTACACAGGTGGCATTTGTGTATTTTCAGATGTACTAAACAGATACATTTAAAATGTTATAGTTACATTGAGCTGCCTCAGTTAATTCAGTGGCATCCTTCTAATTCCCTTGTGCCTGAAGCCTTTCTCCACAGTAGTAATGGTGATAGGCTCATTATATTCTGCCATCACAATTTAACTGCAGAAGTCGCTGTATTTTCTAAACTGAGCACACATCATCATACCAAAATAGAAGTGTCATATCTGGGAGTTAGTATTTTGACAGTGTTTAGATATTTAATAAGGATCAAATTAAGTGGAAAGATCTTAGATGACTTTATAAATTCATAATCACTTGTAATATCGTATGCACTTGAGATGCATCTCTACACTGGGGAAGCAAAAGCAATTTCCTGCCAATAAAGCACAAAATCATCATTTACTTTCTACTTGAAACAGCACACACTGGTTCCTACTCAAATCTAAATGTTATCTTTTGTGTCAAAGGGTCAAGCTTGTTCAGTCTATCCTCAAAATATTGCTCCCTAATGGAACTTTATGAAATGTTTCAGTCAATTTCCGGATATTAATAACACTAAGAATTAATTTACTGTTCCTTAGGAACACAGGGGACATAGTAGTGATTCTTCAACTGTAAGTGCAGGGTACGAATTTGTAAAGGAATGAGGGAACACTGAAATTAAATTAAAACTAATTATTTTATTGCAAATCAAAACAATTGATCACTGAAAAAATAAGCTGCTTTAATAAAACACAATTTGAAAGTATATCTTTCAAAATGTTTGTAAAGATTGTTCCAAATGCAATAGAGAAGTAACAACAAGATGAAAAGAACACCGGCATTTGGATATCAAGGTTCAAATAAAGAGGAAATAGACAATGATTAATTATTGCCATCTACTAAACCAAATATTTCACGAATTTTAAAACCAACATTAAAATCTGAAATAAAGGTATTAAAACTAATTACTATTCCAAAAACAAAATGGATGAACAATATTTGCGGTGTCATGTAAGGTCTAGCCTGTTGTTACCTACTGAACATTTTGGACGTGATCAGCGTAAAAATATAAAAATCAAAACATAAACTGTTTACTGAAACCTTTCTGATGAACATTAATTGCACAGGCTGGGGTAAACCAAAAGCTGAGATGAGCACAGTGCTACAAAATGAAACAACGATCGTGGGTGCATTGAAATAGAAATGAGGGCTCTCTGCAGAATATGAAAATGGGAGTGCAAAATTGGTCATTTGATGAATGAATATCTTAGTACAAAATACAATCTCAATTTGTTGTAAAATTCAACAATTTATTCTGAACATTCAGGGATAACCTGGTTTGAAAAACAGTTACAGATTTAATGCTCAATATGACATTAACTGATGTTTTATTTTATACTTTTATAATTTAAAAGGAATGGTTAAGCAACTCTTGGAAGATTTTCAGAATGAACTGGATGAGGACAAATGGTGTTAGGAAGTCATGATTATACTTCCTGTGTGCCTCACTGCATTGGCAATTTTGCCTGGAACTACTGTTCTACATCAGTACTTTTCTGAGAAAACGGGTTATGAACGTTTGGCATAGCAAAGGGCCTGTGCCATTATAAACAAATGTGCATTTATAAAGCAGCTTTTGTATTCTCACGTTTAAGTGTATTCCACAGTTAATTTTTTTGACTTTGAGCCACTGTCATCACGTGGGCAAATGCCTCGGACAATATTTTTAAAATTGGGTCTGATGGCAGTCGCTATTAGTGTCCTGATTACAAACTGAGCAAGACTGGAATGTAAACAGTGCAGGTGTTAGGATCATTGGAAATGTAAGGTTAACTGAGAGAAGTAGGAGAACAACAACATTGGAACAATTTGAGCAGCAGAAAGAAAGCATTTCAGAAAGTTCAATCAGGCAGTGGAAACAGTGCAGGTAGAACCAAGAAACAGTGAGGGCTGCAAGACACTGGTGGAAGATGTCTACAAACCTTCTGATGGTAGCAATATAATGGAGAATGTTTAAATATACCCACAAATATCTGGTTTGTAGGTTGTCTGATTTTAGAGGTAATGTTTGAGTCTGGGATAATTATTAGTGTAAAGGTAAGGTAATTAAATTGTTGGTTTTAGGTAGTTGCCAGAAACATGGAAAAAAAGGCAGTTTAAAAGGTTTAATAGGGTCAGATTGCAGAGATGTAGCTGCAAAATAAGAGACAGGCTTACAATCAGATGACTGGTAGGTTTGAGGATAGCCCAGAATGTTATTATTGGAGATGGGTGGAGCTTAGAAATTCTCTCTGGTTTCAGTTTTTCTGGGTGCTTCAATGGAAGAGGTTTTTAGTTGCAGTTTGGAACTCATTCATTTCCAGCTCACAGAGAATTTAGCCAAAATAAATGGCAGGTAGACCTGCCCCGTAAACAAAGTAAAACATTTACTTCATCACTGACTGTGTGAAAGGCAGATGAAGCTTAATTTCAGTGAGGAACAGAATCTGGAAGCTTGACTGTTTTAAACTAACGAGAGATTCTACAATAGGTCTCTTAACTTCCCTTTCTTCTTTTTACTTTTGCTCTTTTTATATCTTTCTCTTCCTTCGTTTTCTTTTCCTTAAAGCCTGAAGAGCAGTGGGTAAAGGAGGCCTCCAGCAGCAGCGGTAGCAACGCTAGGGACATGGCTCCACCCTAGCCCTGAGTCTCCCAGCAAGTGAGGAGCAGGTGCTGGGCTGACTCTTTGGCCTGGACTTGCAGGCTGAGCTGAGGCTCCAGGTCTGTAGCTAGGCCCGGGTGTCTGAAGGAGCGGAAGCATTGGCAAAAGAGTCAGACAGTGGACCAGTGGCAACGTCTGGAGGAGTGTAGGATGGGAACAGAAGATACAGAACAAGGAGTGAGAAAGATGAACTCTATTGCAGTTAAAATCTTGCATTATATTCAGTGTTTTAAGATGGTGCTAGAGTGTGGTGAAACTTTGCAACTAAAAACATCCTTCACTATTGTTTTATATATATGTAACAGCTAACCTAAATCCAGTGTCATATACGTAACCAGATTATCTTGGAAATATTGGAAAAGTAGTCTGAAAAGGTGAGAGAGTGTTTTACCTCTGAGTATAGCTGAAGCTGAGGAATAATCTCCAGAGGACAGTAGCACACAGATTGGTGATTCAGGGTGCTCCCTATAGGGGTAAATAGCTTTGAGACTGATTTGTCACACAAAGGGATTTTTGGGGACATAAGAAATAAACCGGAGTGCACAACATATATGGTTATAAACCTTATTTTATAGTTAATGCTTATTTTAGTCATTTATTTCACAAACAATAACATTTGTTTTGTTAAAACGTGAAATCTTGTGACATTGTTCTATTGGTTAAAACAAGGTACTTTTATTTCTCTCTAACTGTTGACAGTTCCTAACTGGATTGTAACAATGCAAAGATCAGGAAAGAATGTGGCGTAGAAAATGTGGTTTCAAGGGGAGAATTTAATTGTCACATAGATTGGAAGAAGCAGAACAGCTCACGTAGCAAAGGGATTGTATTTCTAGAATTGAACAAAGTCAAGTTTTTGGAACAATATGTGTTACAGTCAACAAGGGAGTGTGCCATATTAAATTTAGCAATGAGTAACAAACCAGAATTAGATAAAAGAGTAGGGGAACATTCTGCAAGTAGTGAACTGAACATTGTGCAATCACCAGCGAACATGCGCACTTCTGACCTTATGATGGAGGGAAGATCATTGATGGAGCAGCTGAAGATGTGTGGGCCTGGGACACGACCCTGAGGAACTCCTGCGAAGATGTTCTGGAGCTGAGATGACTGACTGCCAATAACCACAACCATCTTTCTATGTGCCAGGCGTGACTCTAATCAGTGGAGAGTTTGCCCCCTGATACCCATTGACTCCAGTTTTGCTAGGGCTCCTTGATGCCACACTCAGTTGAACGTGGTCTTGACGTCAAGGACTGACACTCTCACCTCACCCCCTAGAATTCAGCTCTTTTGTCTGTGTTTGAACCAAGGCTGTAATGAGATCAGGAGCTGCGTGACCCTGACAGAACCCAAACTGGACATCACTGAGCAGAAGCTGCTGGATAGCACTGTTGATGACACCATCGATCACTTTACTAATGATTGAAAGTAGACTGAAGGGGCAGTAATTGACCTGGCAGGATTTGTCCTGTTTTGTGTATACAGAATGATTTAATTCAAATTAATTTATTGTGACACAGTTTACTGAATGAATTCTATATTGATATTTTAATCTTAATCTTAAAAATCTATCAAATTCATAGCCTTCACCAAAGAGTTGATCAATTTCAGTCTTTGGCTCTGGCATCATAAGGATCCCACTCTAGATCAGATGTGACACTTTCAGTTTTATATTCATCCCTCCACAAGACATTACTGTAATCTCAATCCATTTTTATTTTTTACATAATAAAAATGTAAAAAATTTTTAAAATTAATTTTTATTTTTAATTTTATTTATTTCGTGAGATGCTCTATGCACTAGTGGTATTTGATGCCAAAACCACACAAAACAAGCACGGCAGCATGCATATTTCCACTGTTAGTGAAAGTTCTTTTCTCTGTAAATCATACACCTATTCCATTTGTACAAATGTGATCCATGAATGGCTTGTTGATGCACATGATTTTTAATCAGCAAAGGAATGCAGGATTATTGGGAAAAGGCAGGAAAATGGAGTCCAGGATTTTCAGATCAGCCATAATTTAATGGAACAGCAAGGCAGACTCCATGGGCTGAACACCTATTTCTGCATCTTATACCAAAGACTGCACTATGGTAACACTGCAATTCACAATTGCCCTTTGATCTGAATATGCCCTTTGGTAATTAGATGCCTTCTTTACATACTCCACAGGGGGACCTATTCCATATATTATTGATCTACAACTTCACTCTCCCCTCTCCAATTTTTGCCATGGAAATTGTTATTAAAATGGTTCACAGTCCTGAATTACTTACAGATATGTTGAACTTTGAAGTACAATGTGGTTTTTAAAAGAAAGACACTTAAGCTAAAAGATGGTTAAGCATGCTAGTTTAGTGGCTGTTTAAAATACGTGTGAATTACATTCCTTAGACAGCAACTTCCAAACACATGACCCTTACTATCTAAGAGGAAGAAGGGCAGCGGATATATAAGAACACTACCAACTAAGACACTCACCATCTTGACTTGGAAATGTATCATAGTTTTGCTGAATCAAAACCCTGGAACTCCATCCCTAATGGCACTGTTGGTGTATCTACACTAAATGGACTGTAACTGTTCAACAAAGCAACTCTCCACCACCTTCTCAAGGGCAACTAAAGATGGGCAGTAAATATTGGCCTGGTGATACTCATAGTCGAGAGTGTGGCGCTAGAAAAGCATAGCCAGTCAGGCAGCATCTGAGGAGCAAGGGATTCGACATTTCAGGCATAAGCCTTTAATCAGGTTTATGCCTGAAATGTCGATTCTCCTGCTCCTCGGATGCTGCCTGACCGGCTGTGCTTTTCCAGCACCACACTCTCGACACTGAACTCCAGTCTCTGCAGTCCTCGCTTTCTCCTAGTGACATTCATATCCCAGGAGCTAAACAAGAGGCTGAAGAAAAATCATGAAATATTGCACATGAACAGTGTCAAGGAAATTTTGGGCACCAACACTTTAAAGGGAGTGATGCCATTCAAAAATGAACTGCAATCTCTTTGGGTTGTGTCCAAAACTGCAGTCATGATCAGAATTGAAGGTCGCTTGAGTGAAAGACACAGTTATGTTTTATCCTTTTGTGAATATACCAGGAAGAGGCTAAAAACCAAAGCACCCCCTAGTTCTGTATGTTTGTATGCTACCTTATGGTTCAGCTTACTCTGTGGTCATGTATGCTGGGAAGCTCCCACTCAACATTCCTCTCTGTGATAGCTAAAAACAAGTGATCAGCAAAGTCACTGTTGAGGGAGACAGCTGCAAGCCTCCAAACACTCAATTGATAAATTCAACACTATTAGAATCATCAATCCTAATGCTGAAACATTTCAATCTATTCATCATGGTCAAGCAGAAACAGATTTGTATTTTCTTATAATTTTACATTTTAGACTCACCTCTCATTTCTTACAAATAGTAAATTAAATAAATAGCCAATTAATCTGTTTAGAGGATGTTGCTTGATAAAATAGTATTTGTGAGGTGAACATTTAAGGCTGACCATTGATGCAAATACAGCATTCTGTGACTGAAAAGAGGGAGCAATTAATATGAGGAGAAAGTGAGGACTGCAGATGCTGGAGATCAGAGCTGAAACTGTGTTGCTGGAAAAGCGCAGCAGGTCAGGCAGCATCCAAGGAACAGGAGAATCGACGTTTCTGAAGAAGGGCTTATGCCCGAAATGTCGATTCTCCTGTTCCTTGGATGCTGCCTGACCTGCTACGCTTTTCCAGCAACACATTTTCAGCTCAGGAGTAATTAATATGCCAAGTATATGCAAAAATATTACACTTGGGGCCGAAGATATGGGTTGTCCTATAAGACAAGTGAACAATTTTGCCACATCATAGGTAGAAACTATTTACTTTGATGCAGCAATCCAGACCCTGTGGCTACAATCTAAAAAAACAGATCTAGGACATCCAGCATTTTAATCATACAACTGGCAACAGAAATATTAAATTTATGGAGATTGAAACTGAAATTTCAAGACTATTGGTAGATTTTTTAATTTGCAGCCATTTCAAGAAATATGGAACAAAAGGAGTTGAGTACAGATCAACCATTATCTAATTAAACTGAAACAGGTTAGGAGATAAATATCCAAGTCCTGTTTCTTAGAAATAGTAAATTAGACAAATAGTCAATTAATCTGTTAAGAGGATGTTGCTTGATGGATGAACATTGGTCAAGACATAGGGAGAATTTCTAATTTTATTAACTTAATGCTATGGAATCTTGTACATAGTCATAACATGTAGCTGGGACCTTATTTTAACATTTAATTTGAAATTAAGCATCCAAGATAACACAGCATTCCTTCAGTTCTGTACAGAAATGGGAGCCTAAATTATATGGTTATGTAACTGGAATGGGGTTTGAACCTGTCTCAAGAGAGGAGGGCACATTTAACTCAGTTGAGCTGATTACTCATAGACATCTGGAATGGTGCATTAAATATTTGCAAGAAATCCATTCTTCAAGGATCCCAGACTGAGAATAACCAAACCAACAAACATTTGATGACAGTTCAATGAAGTTACTGAGGTAATTCAATAGAGATAGATTATTTCAACTATATTTTTCAATGAAACCCAACTATTTGGAACAAATCGGTTTTATACAAGCAGGGAATCCTTTACAAGATCCACACAACTGCAATCTTTAAAAGAATCATACAGTACAAGAAATGGTCTCCACACAATGAAAGTAAATTATGGAGAGCATTGGTCTTAGATGGAGAGAAATGGAATGCTATAAAGGGCTTAATTTCCCACTAAGGCTATAACAATGATTTTTGGATAATACTACACACTTCTGTAGTACAATTCTTATTGTTTTATTGAAGCTGATACGCACTAAATTAGAAAGGCTGCTTCTAAAACATTTTATCGTAGAATTTGGAATCAGCTTTTGTTTTTATCTTCCAACTCAGATGGCAACTTTGGATAAGGTTATAAGATAACAAACTTTCAACATAAAGTACCAGCCATTATTTAGTAAGTAGCACTTTCACCTCAAAGTCAGTAAATAATAGGGTAAAGTCCCACTCCAGAAATCTGACAATTAAAAACAAACTCCAGTGCAATACTGAGGGATGCTGTTGGAAGTGTCAGCTTTTGGTTGAGGCCTTAACAGACAAAACTCTATTGGCCAGGTCAGGTAGGGACACAGGATTCCATGTCATTATTTAGAAGAAGAACAGGGGCATTCTCCCTTTGTCCTGGCAAATATTTATCCTTCAACCAACATTCCATGAAATAACGAATTTAGTCAAAGTCATATCAGTATTTGTGTAATCTTACTGTGCGCTGTTTGGTTGATGCTGTTCCCAAATTACAACAGGGCCTACACTTCCAAAGCATTATATTGGATGTAAAGGGGCTGTTGTGAGGCCATGAAGGACACTATAAAATAAGGGGTGGGGGAGGGCTCTTTCTTTTCAAAACACTGGCAACACTACATGAAAACACAAAATGCCCAAATAAATGTGTGGATTTACAGTATACCATGAAAATTGCAAATTTACATGCATCCACATTCAATTCATCCATGACAAGATATTAATAAAATTAAATTATCTGCTTTCTGTTTCTCATTGAAGAACAATATATTCCAAAATTTATCTGCAGGCACAGATAGAACAAGGGAAAACGATCTATTGGTGGAAAAGCTTCCATGTTACAATTTTAACAAACATTTAAATAATCTGGACTTGCAGACTGATATCTTGCAGATTACCACACTATCAAAATATAAAAGTAATAAGTCAGTAGATAGCAATACCTATGAACGATTCATCCTATCTGCTATCCTTGGTGAAAGCTTTTCATGCACCAGTAAACTCAGTAAATATCAGAAGATAAAGCGTAAGCCAACTACGCCATGGATTTGCTCCTAATGTCTCCTGAAAGTGCAGCCCGATGCGATTACAAATGATTTTCTCCTAATGTCATTTTACATAACCCTTTTTCTGCATGAGTAGTTACAACGGAATGAATGAATGTCATTAAAACAGTTAATCATTATCTTGCGACACTAGCCTCCCTCCCTCTCTCACATTGGAATCTCCATGACAAAGAACCAGGGGACAAAATGCATGGGCTGTCTGGGCAACCCATCTTCGCAAGTAATATTTTATGTAAATGTACTTGTCCGGCAGTTCCCTGGGTGACCTTGAGCTGTTCATATCAAAACTGACTTCAATCCGATAAGCATTCTCTTCAAATAAAACTCATGATTGCATGTGCTAGCAGGTACTTTCGACAACAGGACTACAATATACACAGTATCACGTAGGGATAATCATTTTAGACTGAATCTGTTTTGGACATCAGTCAAGGTGCACCTGGCCAAGCTCCGTCACTCTTGAGACCAAAAATTTAAATCCCTTACATTGAATAAAAGGAGAATTTATATTGGGGCACTATTTAATAAACAGTTTCAGAAATAACTGGCCTTTGAATTCTTACATAATGTTGATGCACTGCTAGAAGAGTATTTTTTACATGTTATATGACTAATTATTCGATCAAATAAATATAATCTAAAGGAGAAAAGAGTAAGTGGTGAAAGAGAAGACTACAGTTAATGTATGATTCACTGTAGGCGTCAAATTTAATCTTAAAATTAGGATAAATGTTTGTTTGAGCATAGAAGAGGTACAGAGCTGAAAATGTGTTGCTGGAAAAGCACAGCAGGTCAGGCAGCATCCAAGGAACAGGAGAATCGACGTTTTGGGCATAAGCCCTTCTTCAGGAACCCGAAACGTCGATTCTCCTGTTCCTTGGATGCTGCCTGACCTGCTGCGCTTTTCCAGCAACTCATTTTCAGCTCTGATCTCCAGTATCTGCAACCCTCACTTTCTCCCCATGGAAGAGGTACAGACAATCAAATCTTCAGCAGGGCTAAACCTTGCTATAAACTTTTAATGAACTATGTTGTAGGGAGACAAGCAAATAATGCAGTAAGTAAAGCCTGAAAACTTGAAATAAAATATATAGCAGGTCAATTATTATCTACCAAGAAAACAAAACTTATGATGAACAGTCAACATCATTAATATGACAACTTGACTTCTCTTGATGTGCTGACAGACCTGGGGTTCCCATATTCTTTGTTTAAATTAGTAATCTTGTCTCCTTAAGTCTTACTTTACTTAAGTATTTTTGTCATCTTAACCTGTGATTTCATACTGCACCTGTTTAAATGACAAATGAAAGCATTAATTCCTCTTGCTCACTCTCTTGCAACGCCAATTGCATACTGGGTGGTGAACATGTGCAAATCAGTCTATAGTTACCTTAAACCAAATCATGCCATTTACATAAGTTGCTGACCAAATTTGCATTCAGTAAGTTTCCACATTTAAGGTGTATTTTTAGTAATCGCAAAATAAATATATCAGCATGTCCACAAAAGCTCGCGATTACAACGATTTGCCATTTTCAACTAATTTGTAAAACATATCCACAATGCCAGGTACAGCAATGGAAGGTTGAGTCTCAGGAGGGCATCAGGTTGGGTCCTAGCTGGCATCTGTTGAGCTGGTCAGGTCAGCTCGGGGCCTTAGGACCTTTAAGGGTTCTGGGCAGAGGGTTTGCTTTGAATGTGTGCACTAACTATAGGATCATTTTAGTAGATACTCAGGAGTTAGACAATGCAATTTCCTAAGAAACTATTCTACTTAATTTCAGCAGAACCCTCCAAAGTCTCTGATATGAGGCTTTTGGAATTTCCTGGGAAGAGAGAAATTGCCCAGAATATTCAACTGCCTAGGCAATTCCTTCAACATTTGCTATGTTGGCAATTCTCAGGCTCCTCAGACACAGCCACCTTAGCTGGAATAACGAGTGCCTGGCCAGTGGGTACTAGAGGCTTGTGTCTTTAATTTTCTATTCTGCTTGTAAACTCTTATATCCACACTTACAACTGAAAGTGCCTATGCAAACTTTCCGTGTCTGCATGGGTTTCCTCCGGGTGCTCCGGTTTCCTCCCACATTCCAAAGATGTGCAGTTTAGGTGAATTGGCCACATTAAATTGCCCATAGTGGTAGGTGCATTAGTCAGAGGGAAATGGATCTGGGTGGGTTACTCTTCGGAGGGTCGGTGTGGACTTGTTGGGCCAAAGGGCCTGTTTCCACACTGTAGGGAATCTAATCTAGTGAAGGGCTATAGTGACAAATTTACGTAAGGAGATTTTGTTATACATGTGTGTGTAAGAAATTAAAAGGGTTTACAGAATGCGAATTTCAAACTTGAATCTTGGGGAACATTTGCAAGCCAGGACAATAGGAGTAGGCAGGAATACAGGAACTGGCTTTTTTGATAAGCCAAAGTTTATTAAGACTGGAAATTGGAAGGCTAGCCAGAAGAACGCTGGAATAATAAATACTAAAGGTGATAAGAAAAATGAGAATTGTAGCAGAGGACAGACTGAGGCAGTTATGAAGTTGGGAACAGGGGATCTTTGAAAGAGAGAAGATTCATTTCTGGAAGCTCAGTTTGAAGTTATTTCAGGAGTACAAGGTTGAAAATAGAGCTGAAAATGTGTTGCTGGAAAAGCGCAGCAGGTCAGGCAGCCTCCAAGGAACAGGAGAATTGACGTTTCGGGCATAAGCCGTTCTTCAGGAAATGCCCGAAATGTCGATTCTCCTGTTCCTTGGATGCTGCCTGACCTGCTGCGCTTTTCTAGTAACACATTTTCAGCTCTGATCTCCAGCATCTGCAGTCCTCACTTTCTCCTCCAAGGTTGAAAATAGCCTAGCTCAGTTTGTAGAGTGATCAGAAATAGGAATAAAGCTGGAACAAAAAAAAAGGTAGTTTGTGGAGAGGGCCACAGGTAGTCCAGATATTATGATGTAACTGGAAAGATTGGGAAATTTGAAAAAGGACCAGAACTGGGTATAAGTGATTGTGACCCTGGACATTTGAGTGTCATGTCAGTTTTAGCATATTGCGCCCATAGGTATTAGCGAGTTTTGAGAAGATTTGTAGCTCAGGTTGAGGTTCTGGATGCAGGTTTGCTCGCTGGGCTGCAAGTTTGGTATCAAACGTTTCATTACCATACTAGATAACATCACCAGTGAGCCATTTGTGTGTCATTTTTGAAGTTACTTTTTTTTTTGGATGCTAGCTCGGCTATATTTTAGTCTGCTGCTAATTATTCTGAAGTAGTGGTGGCAGGTTTTCTTTGTTACAATGCTAATTTTCATAAAATTATCATATTTAATCTGTATTTTTAAATTTAGATAAATGAAGGGAGTCATGTGGCTTGAAGAAAGATTGACAATAAGCCTGGGTGATTTGAATGTTAAAGACTTAGACTGACAGAGGTTCAAGGTATTTAAGCTTAGAGACAATGGCACCAGCCTTTGGATTTGCAACAAGTGAACTATGATGCCTAGATTCTCACTTCCGAATCAAGTGGTGACAATCAAAAAAATTCAAAGCTCACTACACCATTCTCCAAAAACAGTACACAGATTTTAAGGGGAGGGGTGGGTGGGTGGAAGGAAGGATGGAATCATATCCACTGCCCCACAGAAGCAAATCAGAGGTGCTGAATAGAGAGGGAAACCAGATATTTTCTTAACATTAGGGCATCCACCTCTCATCTTACACTAACTACTCCAATACATGCCAGCTTACTTAACCCAATGGCTCCACACAACCTGCATAGTATTTCATAGCTGACCCATCCCATGGTCCCTTATAGCCCATATGCCAACTTCTGAACCTAATTCAACAGCCTTTGTTCTTGCACTCATTCGGCTAACTCAGTTTGTATCCATCACAGACCTTGGGAGTCTTGCTGAAAATATAAGACGTCTTAAATATTGATTACAGCTTGCACTATATAAAAACTAAGCCTTATTCATGAAAATCTGTTCAACACACAAACATTTGTATTCAGAATCCCACAAAGACAGCTAATCTTTTGAACTGCCAGTTACGCAGCGAACATATAACCCCACTTTGATGATAGGTTGTGGAAAGTAGCCAAATATTAATAATGGTACAATGATAACACTTCGGGATATATCAGCAAACAACTACTGAAACTACCAGAATAGATTTTTAATTTATAACTCAAACAGATGCGAGCAGTTTTTAAAATGGTATTAAAGGGCTAACAATTAAATAATTTGACAGCTTCACAGTTTGGTAGACATATGCAGCTTTCAGGAGCGTTTACAACCTCTCTAAAGATTCTTACATCCCACAATGGCAAAATGAGGTCTGTTTAAACTCAAAAGTGCATGCAATTGACCCTGCTGAGTTCAGGTTTTTCCCACGTGCAAGTCACTTCCTACCTTCTTTGTTATACTGCCAAAATAGAACCTGTTGGAAACAATTGCAGGGCTTCTGGAACTGGAGTAACACTTGTCGTCATGGAAAATTTGTGGAATCTTCACGGCTGCAGGAAAATCCAGGACTTCTGGTTTCCTAAAGGTACATGAAGGTATTGAAGGTTGTAGGGGAGGAGGGACTGAGTCATCAGAACAGACTTTATTGCTAGTAGTGGATTTAAGGAATTCTTCAAAGACTGAGGAAAGCATTTGGAGATGGCCACTCCAAGTTACCATTGGTGAAAATGGAGGATATAGGAATCCACTGGATGCTGTGAACAAGCGTGACCCTTTATAACGGAATGTAATGCTATGGGGAGTACAATATGTGATAAGTATAAAATAAAATGCTTTTTTCTAGTTTAAAGTGCACATTGCCCGCTAAAACAAAATAGTGCTTTTGATCATTTAAAATGTATTATTTCATGGGATGTAGGTGCTGCAGGCTATGCCAGCATTTATTATCATCCCCAAGGTATTGGAGAAGTTTTGGAGAGTTGCTGTTCTGCATTTTGTATAAAGTAAACACTGTTGTCACTGTGCATTAAAGGTGAAGTGAATGAATATGAAAGTTAGTGGCTGGGATGCTGATCAAGCGGGTTGCTTGACCCTGAATGTTCAGCTTCTTGACTGTTGCTGCAGCTGTACTCATCCAGGCAAGAGGAGAGTATCCCTTCACCCTCCTGACTTGTGCCTTATAAATTATGCACAGACATACGGAATACAGGTAAGTTACAACTGCAGAAGTCCTAGCCTCAGCCTTGCTCTTGTAGCCATAGTATTTATATATCTGGCCCAGTTTAGTTTCTGGTGAATGGTAACCCACAATGTTGATAGTTTGGGATTCAGTGATGTTAATTGCATTGTTCAGTGGAAAAGATTAGATTCTCTCTTGTTGGAGATGGTAGCTTCCTGACATTCATGTGACATGTATGTTACTTGTCAATGATCGGCCCAACCCTAAATATTATCCAGGTCTTTGCTGCATATGGCCACGGACTGCTTTAGTATTGTGAGAAGTCAGAAATGATACTGAAAGTTGTGTAAACATCCGTGAATATTATTACTTCTAATCTGATGGAGGACAGCAGGGCATTAATGAAGCAGTTGAAGATGGTTGGATCTTGGACACTATCCTGAAGAACAAATCTTTTGTTTTACTTGTACTCCATTTCCTTTGCAATAAAGGCCATTACGATACTTTCCTTTCTAATTGCTTTCTGTGTTGAGACCATAAGATACAATAGCAGGATCAGGTCTATTGAGTCTTCTCTGCACTTTAAACTTGGCTGATGGGTTTCCTCAACCCCACTCTCCTGCCTTCTTCCTCTATCCCTTGATCCCTTTACTATTCAAGAACCTATCTGTCTGTCTTAAATACATTCAATGACTTGGCCTCCATAGACTTCTGTGACAATATGTTCCACAGATTCACCAACCTCTTGCTGAAGAAATTCATCCTCATCTCAGTTCTAAAGAATAGTGTCTTCACCTAGAGGCTGTATCCTTGGGTCCTGGTCCCTCTCCTTGTGGAAACATCTTCCCCATGTTTACTCTATTCAGGCCTCTCAGTATTCTGTACATTTCAGTCAGATCCCCCCCCACCAATCCTTCTAAAATCCATCAAGTACAGATCCAGAACTGCTCATTTCACAAACCCTTTCCTGGGATCATTGTTGCAAATCTCTGGACCCCCTCCAATGCCAGCACGTTTCTTTAGATAAGGGGCCCAAAACTGCAATATTCCAAATGTGTCTGACCAGAGGCTTATACAGTGTCAGTGGCGCATTCCTGATGTACATTCTCCCCTTCTCAAAATGAATGCTAATGTTGTAATTGTTTTCATAACTGCCAAATGAACCTGCATGTTCACCTTAAGAGAATCCTGAATCACAATTCCCTTTGTGCTTCGGTTTTCCGAAGCTTTTCCCCATTCAGTAAGTAGTTTACACCTTCATTCTTCCTACCAAAGTGCACAACCTCTCATGTTCCACATTGTATTCCATCTCCCACTTCTTTGTCCACTCTACTAGCCTGGTCATGTCCTTCTCCAACCTTCCCACTTGTTCCAAACTACCTATCCCTCCTCCCATCTTTGTCATTTGTAAAACTATCAATAATGCTCTCAGTTCCTTTGTCCAAATAATTAATATATAACATGAATAGTTGTAGTCCCAACACTGAACCATGTAGAACTCCAGCAGTTATCAGCTTCCATGCTGAAAAATATTCCTTTATCCCTAATCCCTGTCTTCAGCCAGTCAGCCTTCTATTCATACTGATATCTTCACCCTAATACCATGGGCTCCTTTCTTAGTTAGCAGCCTCCTGTGTGGCACCTTGTTAAAGGCCTTCTGGAAATCCAAATACAGTAGATCATGCCCACCAGCTTTCCTTTGTCTAACTTGCTCGTTACCTCCTCAAAGAATTCTAACAGCTTTGTCAGAATAATGACTTCCCTTGAAGATGGCATGCTGACTCAGCCCTTTTTTACCATGCACATCCAAGGACTCTGCAATCTCATTCTTAATAATGGATTCTGAAACTCACTCTTGTACAAGTAACTGTAGCCTTCCTGAACATCAACATTCAAAGCTTCACACCTTTTACAAATATTCTGCTTTGCTACTTTTACTGTTAAAGTGAATGACCTCACATTTTTCCATATTACGTCCCATCTGACACCTCATTCCCCAGACACTTAACCTGACTATATTTCTTAGTGTCCCCTTTATAGCTTATGTTACTATGTAGCTAAATTATCGTCAATAAACTTGGATGCACGAGTTACAGTCTCTTCAGCTAATTAAATCTAGATTGTGAATAACTAGGGCCCCAGCATGGGTCATTGAAGCATTCCAAACATTATTGCCTGCCAACTTGAAAATGCCCTGTTTATCTCTACTCTGCTGAAAATCTGTGAACCAATTCTCCATACCTCAAGGAAATTAATAAAGTAGTGAATCAAGGCCAAGTACTCACCCAAACTAGTTAAGCAAGATCGCTATAATGAAGAAAAAGACACAAATCCCCACGGCCAGATGGTTTGCACCACAAAGGTCGCAGGTGAGAATGTCATAAGTATAAAATTTCTAATATCTCTTGACTTGGAAGCTGTTCACTTTGGACTGAGAAATTGTGCATGTTAGTTAATTTGCTATTTACCATTTACCTTTTTGTGACAGAAGGAAACCAGGATGTTGCAGACCAATTAGCCTAACATGTGTTGTCAGAAAATTGTTGGAATCTGCAGTTAGAGGTAGAGTGTCAGAACACCTTGGAAATTTTCAGCTGATCAGAGACAGCCAGGATGAATTTGTAAAGGTCAGGTCATGCCTGACAATTCTGAACCATTTTTTTAAAAAAAAAGGTGACAAAAGTAGTAGGGGGGAGAATATGTAAGAATGTTATTTAAATGGACTGCCAGAAGGCATTTAATAAAATCCTTGTAAAAGCTATTAGCTAAAGTTGAATTTAACACAAATTCCTGGCCTGGTAAGGAAATTGCTCAAGTGGCAGGAGACAGGATATAGGGATAATGGATGGCATTTTAATTTGCAGGTTGTGACTAATGGGGCTTTACTTTTAGGCTCCACAGGGGCTGGAAATGAAGGTTGGTCAGCTCTATAAAGAACACCTTCTCGTGGTAGACAAGGGGACCAACGCTCCCAGCACACCTAATGACACTCTCAGCCTGCTACAGACTGCCCTATAGAAGTGCTGTTTCCCACTGTAGTGGCCTTGCTCCAAAAGCAATCTTTCAGTTTACAATTTTCAAAAAAAAAAATGGTCAGAGAGAGGGTGCCTCCATTTTGAAGCCCTCTCCTTTACACAGCTTTCATTACAGTATGCTGCTTCTTTGAGCTGGAAAGCCTCTGTTTGGCTCTCTAACCTATTTTCCAATCAACCTGTTCAGAGATGCGATTACACTTCTCTAGAACAGGTAGGAATTGAACCAGGGTCTTTTTAAGCTCACCCTCTGGCCATTAACTAGCCAGACTGGGGAAAATGAGTGACTGTTTCTCCTATATTGCAGGCTAATGATCCATAGTTCAGCCTATGTTAGGGATAATCCTACCACAGGAGAAAGTGAGGTTCTGCAGATGCTGGAGATCAGAGCTGAAAATGTGTTGCTGGAAAAGCGCAGCAGGTCAGGCAGCATCCAGGAAACAAGAGAATCGACGTTTCGGGTATAAGCCCTTCTTCAGGAACCCTTCATCGACACTTTCCTCATTCCTGAAGAAGGGCTTATGCCCGAAACGTCGATTCTCTTGTTCCCTGGATGCTGCCTGACCTGCTGCGCTTTTCCAGCAACACATTTTCAGCCATAATCCTACCACAGTTGAGGGCTCATCATTCACTGTATACCTATAACAATTTAAATGGTGAAATAGAAAGCTACATATTGCTGGTGATACATTGTAAATGGAGGCATAATATATCGATGTCTCTTTAACTTTAAGGGGCAAAGCTGTGACAAATGATTTTAACGCAGGCAAATGTGAAATCATTAACTTTGAACTGAAAATATACTATTGCACTTTATATTTCTTGCTTTTCACCATTTACAGATGTTCAAAAAAAACTTTAGTGTCTGGGTACATAAATTATTAAAAATGTATGACCAGTCATTAATTAATCAGAAAGGCAAATGGAATGTTGTCATTTGTGCAGAGGACAAGAAAACAAAAGTGGCGAAAGTCACAAATCAGCTACAGAAAACTTGGTTAATGCACACTACACCTTAGTGGTGGTGTGTTACAGATCACTCCGGCAACATTACCTCTAAGGTTCTGGAAGTTGCTACCGTGCACAGACCTCAGAGGTCCAAGCAGAAGAAACAAAAATTAGCAGTAACGCTCCTCGGGGTCTGCTGTGACAACATGCATGTTGTGGTCTACAACTACGAATACTGATAGTAGAATCTCAAATGACTTTTTCATAGCGTGACTGACCTGGGGTCTATTCTGCTTACTACCTGCCATAGTAGTCCCATGGGGGTGGCATAGTGGCTCAGTGGTTAGCACTGCTGCCTCACAGCACTAGGGTCCCAGGTTCGATTCCAGCCTCAGGTGCATGTTTGTGTGGAGTTTGCACACTCTCCCAGTGTCTGCGTGGGTTTCCTCTGGGTGCTCCGGTTTCCTCCCACAATCCAAAGATGTACAGGTTAGGTGAATTGGCCATGATAAATTGCCCATAGTGTTCAGGGATGTGTAGGTTAGGTGCATTAGTGAGCGGTACATGTAGAGTAATAGGGGAATAGGTTTGGGTGGGATATCCTTCAGAGGGTTGGTGTGGACTTGCTGGATCGAAGGGCCTGTTTCCACAATGTAGGGATTCTATGATGTGAGAGAGAGGGATCTGCAGGTTGATAATCAATTTGTTTGGCTATAAGAGTTCATTTACCTTGGCCATTATGTCCTGGGATGGGGCTATTGCCCAGTTCGTTTGGCTGACCTGGTCCTCACTCTTAACATTTTCTCCTTCGAATCCTCCCAACTTCCTCCAGACGAAAGGGGTAGCCATGAGCACCCACATGGGCCCCAGCTATGCCTGTCTCTTTGTTGGCTACGTAGAACAGTCCATCTTCCGTAGTTACACCGGCACCACTCCCCACCTCTTCCTCTGCTACATTGATGACTGCATCAGCGCCACCTTGTGCTCCCGCAAGGAGGTTTAGTAGTTCATCAACTTCACCAACACATTTCACCCCAACCTTAAATTCTCCTGGACTATCTCTGACACCTGCCTCCCCTTCCTGGACCTCTCCATTAATGACAACCGACTCAATACTAACATTTTTCACAAACCACAGCTATCTGGCTTACACCTCTTCCCATCCTACCTCCTGCAAAAATGCTAACCCGTATTCCCAAGTCCTCAGCCTCCGTACTATCTTCTCCCAGGAGGACTAGTTCCACCAGAGAACACACCAGATGACCTCCTTCTTTAAAGACCGTAATTTCCCCTTCCCACATGGTTGAAGATGCCCTCCAACGCATCTCATTCACATCCTGCACCTCCACCCTGAAGTCCCACCCCCCAACCACAACAAGGATAGAACCCCCCTGGTCCTCACCTTCCACCCCAACAACCTCTGCATAAACCACATCTGCCGACATTTCCGCCACCTAGAAACTGACCCCACTACCAGGGATATATTTCCCTCCCCACCCCATCCACAAAGACCGTTCCCTCCCTGACTACCTGGTCAGGTGCACGCCCCCCCCCAACAACCCACCTTCCCCTCCTGGCATCTTCCCCTGCCACCACAGGAATTGCAAAACCTGTGCCCACACCTCCCCCCTCACCTCCATCCAA
>NC_057711.1:140687600-140712567 GCF_004010195.1 Chiloscyllium plagiosum | reverse complement strand
CTCCCCAGCCCCACCCCCCTCCCATTTATCTCTCCACCCCAGAGGCTCCCAGCCTCATTCCTGATGAAGGGCTCCTGCCAGAAATGTCGATTTTCCTCCTCCTCGGATGCTGCTTGACCTGCTGTGCTTTTCTAGCACCATTCTAATCTTGACAGGGATTTGAATTCAGGCCTCAGAATTTCTGATCCAGTAATATAACCTCCAAATCACTTTATCCGTTACATATGCAAATCAAGGCCAGTGCATTACTGTCCCTTGATTTTCATGGCTGCTTCCTCTCCTTTTCTTAACTACTGCTTCTCTTCCAATAACTTCTCAGCACTCATTTCATGCATGAAGTCCCTTTCGTGTAATTCCCTGACCTCCACATTCCATTTGCTTGACCCCATGCAAGTTACTATCATCAGCATTCCTCTCTCCTCTATTAATGTATCAAGCTCTATTGAGACTGCTTTTACCACCCATTTCTTCAAGATATCCGTCATAAGCCCTTCATTTTCTTCAATCTTCCCTTTCTTTCCAAATTCCTAGAGGGGTTTATTTGCTGTGAACCAGACTCTCAGTTCTGCCACCATTTAATATTCAAGATTCTAAAATGTGCTCTTGCCTGCTCATGGATTTTCAAACTCACATTCTATACAACTGACTATAGCTTTCAATTCATCTTCTATCTACTCATCTATATCAAGTAGATCTATTTATCATCCATGACATTAACCATTCTAACCTTTGCCGTCATATGGCACTGACCTTGCATAATTCTACTCATTTCTGATATGATGTGGACACTACATTGTCTCTGTCAACTTTTTCCCTTGCTGCCTTGAAGGTCATGTCAATATGCACCTTGTTCATCATCCACTTGATCTGCTTTCTCAAATAATCTAGGAGCTCAATGTCACCTATCTCATGTATGCTGATAGAGCTAGCTTTATCATCTGCATTGCTGCAAATCCCATTTCCACCCACTCCATAACAAAACCTGCTCGATCCTTAAAGGTTCCTTTAACTTACTATTGGCAAAATGTACTTTTATTGCTGGCAACCTCATGCTTCCAACTCCACAACTGTACAGTTGCTACTTTAAGTTGCCTGAAGGTCATGCAGTATCTTGCCACACTGCTCAAAGCTGATGTCAGCTTCTTTGTTTTATCCTATTTGTTTACTATCATCTTAGCCATTATCTCTAACTCAACCATTATATGAAAACAAAATTCAAAATGTTGTCACCTTGAAAAGTGAACATCACCTATACTCTTGCTGGAAGTACCTCGTCAACTCTGCATAAATTTCAGTTCATCCTAAATGCCACAGCCTGCATCCATAGCTACAAGAATCCCTCCCCCATCTAACACACTACCCAAAAATAAAAAAAATTCCACAGAAACCCCAGTATCCAAGCTCCCCACACCCTGTGTTCTATGAACTGTAACATCTTTATGACCAATCTGCTATTGGTAACCATTATTTCAGCTACTGTGCTGCTGCTCTGTCATATTACTGCCTATCTCCTCCTCTTTGCAATCTCATTCAGTTTTCAAAAACTTTCTCAAAATGTTGACTGTGTTCTTGGTCTTCTACCCTAATCCTATTTCTCTCCTCCCTTCCTGCTTCAGTTTCACTGGCCCAAACTTTCTGAGGAGTGGCAATTACTGAGGAGTGCCATTCTTTCCCTATTTCCTGTGTTATGACCAAGTTTTGTGCTTCTCTCCTAGACAGGTGGCATTGGTGGTTAGCACTGTTGCCTCACAGCACCAGGGACCCAGGTTCGATTCCAGCCAAAGGCAAATGTCTGTGTGGAGTTTGCACATTCTCCCTGTGTCTGTGTGGGTTTCCTCCAGCTGTCTCACTCTCAGTCCAAAGATGTGCAGTTTAGGTGGTTTGGCTAGGGATGTGCAGGCTAGGTGGGCTAGCCATGGGAAATGCAGGGTTACAGGGATCGGGTAGGGACATGTCTGGGTGAGGTGCTATTTTGAGAATTGGTGTGGACTTGATGGGCTTGTTTCCACATGGCAGAAATTCTATGATTTGTTCCCAGATTCTTCACAAATGCACAGCCTATCTGAAATCCAATTGTTTCCTTGTAATGCAGGATCATTGTGCAAGACAAGCCACTCCCTCTTTTCATGGTGTTACCAGTTAGTCTGGTAAGAGCTTAAATATCTTAATATTAGTTTAAATTGTACTATTTCCAATTCTGTTTCATAGTTGAAAATATTTTCAATAGTAACTACAATTATTAATTATCCCAGGGCCAGCATTTCTATATCTTCATGAGTTCCACCCTACACTCAAATTCTTGTCCTAGTTAAGAAATCAGTCAATCTAATACTATTGGAAACCTACCTTCACTGATAAATATTTTAGGGCTGCTACAGTTCCATGCACTATTGACCTTACTGACAACTTTATAAAAAAAAAAGGCCCTCTTGCCATTTGTTCACTTTATGACTTCTATGCTGAAACAGAGCACAAAGTCATCCTGCAGAATAATAATAAGCTCATTTTGTGCTGTATATCACAGACTAATGAACTGCCCTGGGATAGTCATCTGCGGTCCTAAAAAGTACCCATTCAGCTCTAGATTCATCTGGAAGGGTAAGGTAACTGAAGCATCTGAGTTACAAGTTAAGCTAGTTATTTCACACTGTTACTGCGAATTGTGTTCGTCATAAATCGGATACTGCTGTCATATAAAAAGGCATTCTGCTTATCTCACAAATTAGTAAGGAGGTATATGAATTTCAGTACCAGTGTGATGCCAGGTATGTAAGGCTGTACATTCCAAAGAACGGGGAATTGTATCAAATAAGATATGTTCAGCTGTTCACAACATACAAGGAGTTGACATAGTCAACCAGTTCACATTTACACAACTTGCAAAACAATGTCTGACATTAGATGAGAATCCACAACTAGACAATTTGCTGATAATCCTTAGTGTGAAGGATTACATTGACAACCAATTTAGATGGTCATTCAGCCTCAGTGCAGCGTATTGGTGTACACTGGAAGCTACATGTATTAACACACAGGGTCCAGGTCTTTGCAGACAGAAAGAACATGTACACATACTGTATCTGTTACAGCTCAATAAAATAGGTAAGAATCATTCGCTGGCCCATTCCTCGGGGCAATGCTTTGACCAAACAGACAGTCTGCATGATTTAAAATTAAACACAAACTGGCAGTTAAAAGTTAATCATTAATTGGTGCATTCTCCGTGGCAACGTGTCTACCAGTCAGAGTGCATGTGCCAACCAGTCAGTGCTGACCTCTCAGACAGCAAAAAAATGTTGAATTTCCTCTTAAATTAGTATTATTGCACACTTTTGATGAGTGCGATAAATAGCTTGACAAAATGTGTCTGCCATCAATACTGAATATGTTGGTTTACTGTTGACACTTCTCATTCCTAATTTTCAAACTCCTCATCCTCTGACAATGTTCAGCCTCCCTCCCTCACAGCCAAATGTTCAGACCCCCCCCCAGCAATGATCATATTTCCCTCAACACCAGCGCTATCCTGCCTCTTTTTTTCCCAATGGTGTTAACCTCATGTCCACACTCTTGACTGTGTAGTGTTCCCTACTTCACGCCAACAATGTTCACCTGCTCCCTCACTCCTTAACAATGCCCACACCCCCCAATCATCCCTTATAATGCTCCTTGACATCGTCAGTGACAGTGTTCAATCTTCCTCCCTGACTTACTTTAGAGTTACCTTGACTTATTTTAGAGTTAAAGCCTGAGTTTACAAAGCTTCCTATGGAAAACTCCAAGCAAATCCATGTAAAAACTAGGATAAGTAGAGTGGTTCTGTCCACCTGCAATCTCAGCAGGGTAAAACTGGCATTCAGAGGTTTCAACACCCCTTCCTCATCGATGTGCTTTGGAACCTAAGGCACATCAGCAACTTCAGTTGAGTAGGAGGCCTCTCCCTATAATCGAAAGATATAGTCTTTGTAAACCCTATTAACTGTAATAGCACTTGCTTTATGTGAAGTACCTGAATTCCAATCTAGAGTTATGCATAACATAAACCTCCTGAGCCTGCCTTAACTTAGGTATGACTATATTTAAGTTTAGTGCGATTTAAGGAATACTCCATCCTTGTTGTGACCATCATCTCAAAATAAAATCATTTAACCACCTGCCCAAGCACAGTTGCATAGTATCCCCTGTCCTAGGAAACAATAAAGACAGACTTGCATTTGCACTTTAATGACTTAAGGATGTCTTAATTCTTGATAGCCAATGACCCATTTTGAAGAGCAGTCACTGTTGATGAGGAAGAGGGATAAGTCAACTATGGGTAATCAGGGAAGTTAAGGACAACATACAATTGGAAGGAAAATATATAATGTAGCAAAGATTAGTGGTAAGCAAAGAATTGGGGAAGTTTTAAAAATCAACAAAAGATGACCAAAAATGATGAGGGAAAGCATAAACTTTGAGGGTATACTTGCAAATAATGTCAAGCTGCACAGCAAGAATTTCTTCAAGAAAGGATGGGACTGGAGAACCTAGTAAGGGGGTGAAAATTATCGAGGGGTTAAATAAATACTTTGCATCAGTCTTCACAGTAAAAGACGCTAATAGCATTACAAAAAATACCAAACAATCGCTGGGAGTTGGGGATAATAAACACGCTATCAAAGTACTAAGGAAACTAATGGCATAAAAGCCCTTGCACTTGATGGGATGCATTCAAGGATTTTAAGGGAAGCATCTAGGACATTTTAAAAGGAATAACCTTCAAAGATAGTGAATACACTGGTAGAAATGTTCCAGAAATCCTTAGGTTCTGGAAAAGTCCACAAGGATTGGAAACCTGATAACGTAACACCATTATTCAAAATGGGAGGGAGACAGAAATGGTAAGTATAGGCCGGTTAGCTTAATATTTGTCTTGGATATGTTAGAGGCAATTATAATGGATGTAATAATAGAATATTTAAAAATAGCTTGTAGAATCAAGCAAAGTGACCATGGCTTCATGGATAAATTTGCTTTCCTTTATTGGTCAGAGTATTGAGTACAGGAGTTGGGAGGTCATGTTACAGCTGTACAGGATATTGGTTAGGCTACTGTTGGAATATTGCGTGCAATTCTGGTCTCCTTCCTATCGGAAAGATGTTGTGAAACTTGAAAGGGTTCAGAAAAGATTTACAAGGATGTTGCCAAAACATCTAGACTGGGTTGGGATATCTGGTCAGCATGGATGGGTTGGACCGAAGGGTCTGTTTCCATGCTGTACATCTCTATGACTCTATGATTCTATAAGTAAAAAGCAGGATAGAAAAGGCAAACTGGCAATAGAGTTAAATTTCCAAAAGCACTGCATGAAAGGCTATTTAATAAGAGCCCATGGTGTTGGGAGAAGAATATTATCATTGATAAAGGACTGGCTAACCAATGGAAGACAGATAGTAGAGATAAAGGAGAAATTCTCAAGATGGCAACCTATAACCAGTGCAGTGTCACAAGGATCAGTGTTGGTTCCACAATTATTTATGAAACATATTAATGACTAGGTTGATGAAAGGGAATGTCCTATAAGTTTGAAGATGACACATAAATTTGGTTAGGGGTAAAGATGACACAAATAGGCTACAAAGAGCTATAAACCGGTCAAGTGGACAAAAGCTTGGCAAATGGTATATAATGTGGGAAAATGTGAGGTTACGCACTTTTGCAAGAATAGAGGAGCTGGAAATTATTTAAATGTAGAAAGTCTGCAGAAAGATGCAAACAGGGATTGAGGATCCTCATGCCTGAATCACAAACAGCTAGCATCCAAGCTCAGCAGGTAATAGGGAAGACAAATGGAAAATTGGCCTTTATTTCAAAGAGAATTAAGGTATAAAAATAGAGAAATCTTGCTAAAACTGTAGGAAGAACTAGTTAATCCACAGCTGGAGTACTGTGAACTGTTTTAGTCACTTTATCAAATAAAATATGCACTGGCATTAGAGTCAGTCCAAAGGAAGGTTCATGAGTTGATTCCAGGAATGAAGGGACTTTGTTTTATAGACAATACGTGCAGGAGTAGGCCATTCTGCCCTTCGAGCCAGCACCACCATTCATTATGATCCGAGCCAGCACCACCATTCATTATGATCATGGCTAATCATCCTCAATCAGTATCCTGTTCCTGCCCTATCCCCATAACCCTTGATTCCATTATCCTTAAGAGCTCTATCCAACCCTTTCTTGAAAGTATCCAGAGACTGGGCCTCCACTGCCTTCTGGGGCAGAGTATTCCATACACCCACCACTCTCTAGGTGAAGAAGTTTCTCCTCAACTCTGTTCTAAGTGGCTTACCCCTTATTTTTAAACTGTGTCCTCTGGTTCGGGACTCACCCATCAGCGGAAACATGCTTCCTGCCTCCACAGTGTCCAATCCTTTAATAATCTTATACGTCTCAATCAGATCCCCTCTCAGCCTTCTAAACTCAAGCGTATACAGGCCCAGTCACTCCAATCTTTCAGCGTAAGATAGTCCCGCCATTCCAGGAATTGACCTCGTGAACCTACGCTGCACTCCCTCAATAGCCAGAATGTCTTTCCCCAAATTTGGAGACCAAAACTGAGCACAATATTCCAGGTGCGGTCTCACCAGGGCCATGTACAGATGCAGAAGGACCTCTTTGCTTCTATACTCAATTTGTCTTGTTATGAAGGCTATTAGCTTTCTTCACTGCCTGCTGTATCTGCATGCTTGCTTTCATTGACTCATGTACAAGAACACCTAGATCTCGTTGTAGTGCCCCTTTACCTAACTTGACTCCATTTAGGTAGTAATCTGCCTTCCTGTTCTTGCCAAAGTGGATAACCACACATTTATCCACATCAAACTGCATCTGCCATGCATCCGTCCACTCACCAAGCCTGTTCAGGTCACCCTGTATTCTCCTAACATTTCACCCTGCCACCCAGCTTTGTGTCATCAGCAAATTTGCTAATATTACTTTTAATACCTTCATCTATATCATTAATGTACATTGTAAAAAGCTGCGGTCCCAGCATTGATCTCTGCGGCACACCACTGGTCACCACCTGCCATTCCGAAAGGGAGCCGTTTATCACTACTGTTTCCTGTCAGCCAACCAATTTTCAATCCATGTCAATATTTTGCTCCAATTTTGCTCACTAACCTCCTATTTGGGACTTTATCAAAGGCTTTCTGAAAGTCCAGGTATACCACATCCACTGGATCTCCCTTGTCCATCTTCAGAGTTACAGCCTCAAAAAATTCCAGAAGATAAGTCAAGCATGATTTCCCCTTCATAAATCCATGCTGACTCAGACCAACCATGTTACTGCTATCCATGTGTTGTAATTTCGTCCTTTATAATTGACTCCAGCATTATTCCCACCACTGAGGTCAGACTAACTAGTCTATAATTCTCGGTTTTCTTTCTCCCTCCTTTCTTAAAAAGTGGGACAACATTAGCCACCCTTCAATTCGCAGGAACTGAATCTATAGAACATTGGAAAATGATCACCAATGCATCCACCATTTCTAGAGCCATCTCCTTCAGTACCCTAGGATGCAGACCATCAGGTCCTGGGGACTTATATGCCTTCAGACCTAACAGTCTCTCCAACACCATTTCCTGCCTAATATAAATTCCCTTCAGTTTTAAAAGAGGAAGGGTTGATTAATTTAGGTCTGTACTAATTGGAGTTGAGTGTGTGGTGCTAGAAAAGCATGGCAAGTTAGGCAGCATCCTTGATGTTTCGGGCAAAAGCCCTTCATCAGGAATGAGGTTTGTGAGCTAAAGGGGTGGAGACATAAATGGGCAGGGGCTGGGTGTCAGTGGAGTGGGGATGGAGAGAAGGTAGCTGAGAGTTGGATAGTAGATGATGATGGGGGTAATGGTGATAGGTTGGAGAGGGTGGTGGAAGCGGATAGATGGGAAGGAAGATGGACAGGTAGAACAGGTCATGAGGGCAGTGCCAAGTTGGAAGGTTGGATCTGGGATAAAGTGGAGGGAAGGGAAATGAGGAAACTGGTGAAATCCACATTGCTCCCGTGTGGTTTGAGGGTCACAAGGCGGAAGATGAGGCGTTCTTCCTCCAGGTGTTGGGTGATTAGGGTTTGACGATGGAGGCGGCTCAGGACCCGCATGTGCTTGGCGAAGTGGGAGGGGGAGTTGATGTATTCAGCCCGGGGCAGTGGGGTTAGTTGGTGCGGGTGTCACCTCCATCGCCAAACCCTAACCACCCAACACCTGGAGGAAGAATGCCTCATTTTCCATCTTGGGACCCTCCAACCACACGGGAGTAATGTGTATTTCACCTGTTTCCTCATTTCCCTTCCCTCCACCTTATCCCAGATCCAACCTTCCAACTCGGCACTGCCCTCATGGTCTGTCCATCTTCCTTCCCATCCGTCTGCTCCACCCTGCTCTCCAAACTATCACCATTACCCCATCTTCATCTACCTGTTGCATTCTTAGCTACCTTCCTCCCAACCCCCACCCATTTATGTCTCCACCCCCTTGGCTCACAAGCCTCATTCTGATGAAGGGCTTTTGTGTGAAACGTCAATTCTCCTGCTCCTCGGATGCTGCCTGGCCTGCTGTGCTTTTCCAGCACCACACTCTCAACTCTGATCTCCAGCATCTGCAGTCCTCACTTTCTCCTATACTAACTGGAGTTTAGAAGAATGAGAGGAGACCTTCTGAAGCATACATCTACATCTTGACAAGATAGATGCTGAGAATTTGTTTGCCCTTTTGGGAGAGTCTCAGACCAAGGGGCATAATCACAGTGTTAAGCATAGGTCATTTAAGACAGAGATGAGGAATTCCTTCTGAGAGTAATGAATTTGTGGAATTGATTACCGCAGAGGATGTTGAGGCTAGGTCATTAAGTGTACTTAAAGCTGAGATAGATCTTTAATCAGAAATGGGATTAAGGTTTATGCAGATAAGGCAAGAAAGTAAAGCTGAAGTTGATCAGATAGTCATGATCTCATTAATTGGCAGAGCAGACTCGATGGGCTGAATGGTCTACTTCTGCTCCAATGTATTCTGGTCTTATGGAAGCTAGATCTATATACTGATCAGAATTTTGATTTTAACATAACTGAAAATTGAGAAGGTGGTAGTGTATGGTAATATCATTGCTGTTGTGATCTACAACCTTAGGCTTTCACCATGGCAAAAAGTGAAATTTGATTTCAATAAAAACCTGGAATAAAAAGCTAACTTAAATGAAAACTATGCCAATTATTCTAAAAACACGAATACTTCACTAATATGCTTTAGGGAAGGAAATCTGCCATCCTCACCTGATCGGGCCTACATGTGACTCCAGACCTGCAATGTAGTTAACTCTGGGTAATTAGTGACGCCCACACCATGAGAAAACTTTTTAAAACGGCTTGTGTTAGCAAACAGGAGTGCTGCCTGAATTTACTACAGAAAACATAGATGTGTTTACTTCAGACAAACAGTCACTTTAATTGTTTTTGTTTGTTCGATTTAAAAAGTGCTAAAGAAGCTGTTTCTTATCAAAGAAGACTTTTTTTTGCTATTTAGCTGTTGTGAGGACTAAAGACTCTTAGCACAGCCCCAAGTCCCTTAAGTAGTTTGTAACGTACCAGTATAACAAACAGCTTGTCCCTGACACATTAAATATTTGCACTCTGGTACATTGCACTGGTTGCACACTCAGCCTTTGGCTGAATGAATAGCGAGACAATGCTTTAGTCTTCGAAGAAGATGCCACAAACCCCTAACAGATGTTAAACACTTGAAGTTGTTGTTTTTGCTTCTGTGCATGAGTGGACTTTGCATGAGGAAAGCACATGTTCTTTGTCATTATTGTTTGTCCTTTGTTTCTTTGGTCCAATGCCTATATAATGCCAGCTTTAAAAGCATTACTTGGTCCCTGGAGCCTTTTGCTCTTCTTAGAAGATCTGGATGAATTCATAGTCCATTACTTTAGAGTGAAGTGGAAGACAAATATTATATGATGTAATTAATCAACTGTTACACAAAAGCAAAATTCTATGTAAAGTCAAAAAACCTGGAGTTATTTTGGAGTAAAACTTAACAAAGCTAAAAAGAGTCAGGCTTTTTCTTGCAGACTTTAAATATTTAGTCCCGTAAAAGAGCACAGAAGCTTCGCTCCTCCTGATTCACAGGAGGTTGCAGTAAGTATGAAAACTGGGCCAACTAAAATAGATCAGAGTTTCCAACAGGAAAGCATCTTCAAATGATTAAACCAGTTTTCTTGACTACAACATATATCTTATTATCAGTAAGTGAAGTTTGACAAAGGAAGAAATTATAATAACGGTGTGCTTCTAATGAAATCGGTCTCACATCATCATAGGATGATGTTTTAAGTTAACAGGGATAACCCTCTCAAATCTAAGACAGAATTTCAAAGATGTAAAATTCACTCGAGTTGAGTCAAAATCCAGGCTGACACTTTTGGCTAAGATGTCAAACCTAAGTACCATTTGTCTGGACAGAGTTGTAAATGTTGCATGACACTATTTCAAAACAATCAGGGAAAATTCTTAGAAATCCTGACCATTATTTGCAGTTTGCAGGATCTTGCTATGTACAAATGGCAGTGCAATAATGTGCCTTGCACTTAAAGGATAATTCACTGAATGTGAAATGGTTTGGAATCTCCCACAGATGGGATAGGTTGTTGTAAACAAATAACCACTTTCCCTCTAACCCGTTAGAGTTAACAAATAATGTCCATTATTGATGACCCTTCAATCAAAAGCAGGCAAAAAGCTAGACTTTTCCAGCAATCTCTCTGTAGAAGATAGTACAAGTCATCAATATGTAATCTAATTTGAATAAACTCCTGGTAGGACCAGTAAAGCAGTTCAGTATCAAGTTGTATTAGCAATATTCTTGAACATTAAAGAAACTTATACAAATAGCATTTTTTAACTTTTTTTCCCATGGTTTTGTTGCATATCTGTAATTGAGAAATTAGTGGTGTGCTGCCTTTTTGAAACACTGTCTGCAGTCCATGTGGTGTAGGTATACCCACAGGACTTTTATGAAGGAAGATCACCATTTTGATCTTGTGACAGGCACAGCAATAACAGTTCAAAATCAGAATGTATGTGGTTGGAGAGAAATTTCAGATGATGTTCTTTATCTGCTGCCCTTGCCTTTCTAAACACTTCAGGTTGCAGATTTGGAAGTGCTGTTAATGGAGACTTGGTTTTTTTTTGGAACACATTGCAGCTACTGTGCACGGACGGTGGAGTGATAACACATTTAACACATGGTGGATGGCATGTTGATCAAGCAGAATTTTTTCTATCACATTCCTGACTGGTGCCAAATAGATTGCTCAGTGCTTGCCTGGCATGAATGCAAATTGACCCAGACTTTAGAACTGCCCAGATCTTGCTTCCTTTGGTATGCACTGCTTCAGTATATGAGGTGCTGCAAATAGTACTGAAAATTGTACAATGATTGGTAAATAACCTTATTTCTGCCCTTATAATGGAGGGAATGTCAGTGATGAAACAGCTGATGCTTTGGGTAGAAGACATGGGCATATTTTTAAAG
The DNA here is from genome assembly GCF_004010195.1 of Chiloscyllium plagiosum. NCBI lineage: Eukaryota > Metazoa > Chordata > Chondrichthyes > Orectolobiformes > Hemiscylliidae > Chiloscyllium > Chiloscyllium plagiosum. Next base: position 140,700,999 of record NC_057711.1, on the reverse strand, counting down.
GTGAGACAAGACAGATTTAAAAGGGATATGAGAGAGCGTGGTTACTGTTTGGAATGAACTGCCACAGGAAGTGATGGATGCAGGTACAGCCACAATGTTAAAAGACATTTGGATAAGAACATGAATAGGGAAGATTTGGAGGGGTATGGACTAAATGCAGGTAGGTGGGACTAGTTTGGTTTGGGAACACGGTTGGCGTGGACTAGAATTTACGAGTTTTAGAGTTCAGGCAGGAAAGTTCAGTTAAGGCTACAAACAGATCAGCCATAATTTTACTCATTGGTGGAAAATGTAAGGGGTTGAATTGTCTTCTCCTGCTTCTATTTCTTTATGGCCTTATGCTTTTAGATTTCTGCACACGTTTAGTATCACCAACACCTTCCAATATAAATTTGAATTGAATGGGGTTCCAAAACAACAAGAGGTTGCAAGACTGAGTTTCACTCCAGAATTCAGTGCATAATTCAGGCTGCTCACTCCAGCAATGAAAATGTGCTACATTGTCAGAAATGCTGTCTTTTAGATAAGATGTTACCTATTGCCCCTGTTTAAGTGACGATAAAGAAAAGGCATGGAATTCTAGAGTCCTGGCAAAATTCTTTGACACACCAAAAGCATAAATAAATTGTTCATGCATTTTTTGGCTTTGCACTGTACAGGTAGATTGCTGCATTTGTCTACACAGCAACAGTGAAAGGCAAAAGTAATTCAAGGTCTGTGAAGTGTTTTGGGATATAATAGCAATGTGATGCTATATAAATGCAACCAGACACTGGACATAACAGAACCCTTCAAACCAAGTAGAAGCAAGCCATCCTCTGTCTTGAGGGACTGCCAATGAGGAAAATATAAATACAGTACCCTTTCCTGATACCTTCTGAAGCACAGAGTCCTCATTAGTCTAGCTGTTTGATGTGCAGCTTTCAGAATTGTAGCTGCGAAACAATAAATTTTACATCATCATGTAAAAGTCAGTATGTAAAACAGATTGAGACCTTAACATTAGCCTCCTACAGTCTCCTAACATCACAGCCCATTTGCTGTACTGGGATCTTCATTACTTTGGGAGGTTAGCATTTGATTGAATCTAAATATTTCAACTTAAGTAGCAGCAGCTAAACTGGCTTTAATTCTATGCGTAATATGCAAATGACAGTGTTTGTGAACGTGTGTAAGTTCGAGTGTTACTGTTTGTGAGAGAGTGAGTGAATTTGTATTTGAACAGATGAGTGCATGGGTGTGCACGTATGTTTATTAACAGGGCTGTACTTAGGGGTGCCAGGTATCAAAATTAAAACAGTTAATTATTGTGACAATTGACGTCAAGCATCAGTGTCTTTGCATTTTAACATATTCTAAACATTCTCAGACAGTCTAGTTGTACTGTTAATTTCAAGTGTTTTCTTTAAAAGATCAGCATTCTCCAATCAGGAAATTTTGCATTTAATCTGCGTGAGTTTTTTAAAATCTCTTTGTGAAACTGTTTTTTTTTTGCTGATTTTAACATGCAATTTTGCATTGTTTGAATTTCTTCCCCTCTATTTTGAGGGATAAAACCCAAAGTTTAAATTAAGTTGATTTGTTGTATTGTATTATGTATTGCACATTACCTGGTGCTGTACTGTACATCCTCACATTCACTGAATAATATGTTGGGAGATCAGCTAGTTTTGTAATCAGGTATGGCCTCTGCCAAAAACAAAGTAAACCGAGATTCTTGCTTTACATTAAAATTCCCTAAATCTCCATTGATACCACACTGTTCATCTGTCAGCAAGAAAAGCATGGTATGAAACGGAACATCACCCTCTGACACAAGATAATCCCATATTCTAGTAGTGTTCCATCTAATGGCACTGAAGTTCCAAAATGCGGTCAAGATGCTTGGTCCATAAGATTCACGGAAGTAGGTGGTTAGATGTTTGAGACACAACTTGGAGCCAGGTACACAGCAGTAAAAGCCCCTTATTACCCCACATGCGATCCTCATGCATTTTAAAATATGATATCCAATCATTTTATTGCAGGAAGAAATTAAAAGAGGACATTAAAGTATGTTCTCAAGAATGACAAGCACTGCAGTCATTTAAGAGGTAAAAAAAAGTGGAGACATGATTGAAATACTTATCTACCACTGTAACAGTCACATAAGCACAATAGCATTACAACAATGATATATGCTCTAATATACAGTAAACGCTGTCACCAACAGGGTGAATGACCTGAATGCTGAACTCATTGTCACTAGGGTGTTAAGGTCTGTCAATTGAAGAGTCTCGTGTCCCTCTAGATAATAGCTAACCCAGCAAGCAAGATACAGCACAAACATATCTCTAAAAATATGCAACTTGGTGGTTACGTAACTTAAGCTGACATAGTCAATCATTTACTTTGCAAACAGCTCATGAATTTGAAGTTACAAATGATCACTGCACAAGAAATTTATCCTGTTCAGTAGGAATAACTGCAAAGTACAGATTTCTGTACCCAATTTGACTTGTAGTTTTCAATTAAGAACAACTGTTTTTGAAAAAGGAATAAAGCACAAGAAAATGGAAACTTTTCAATGATAGTGTTTAATAGATCAAAAAGTATTCTGTTTCTATACATTAATAAGATTTATCATTGTAAACACATCTTGGCCTTTGTGGCCTTGTTTGAGCTTGTGATTCCTTTTCACACTTACAGCAGCAGATGGACTGCATAAATAAGCACAGTGCTCTGAGGCTACAGACCAGCCGATAACCCTCTTCAATTTCCATGCCAGCTTCTTCCTTTGTAATTCAAATCTGGCCAGAAACTGGCAGCTATGAAAACTGAAACAAGCACTGCCACAAATACCTTGTAATGCTATCGACCTTGTCTGCCCATGCAGTAAGAAAAGCGAATGCATATGTGTCTGCAGTCATCCAGATAACACAACTAATTTTTGGATAACAGAAGCCTGGTCTGACTGTGCACCAAAGCAGTCATTACCAGAGAGAGCAGAAATAAGTCTCTTCAAATACAGGATGCATTTAAAACCACATACAGCAGCTCAGCCACTTTCAAGACTGCTTTCATTACCAATTTTAATTTGCTGCTTCAGTTTGCCGGCGAGATAAACTCTTTAGTGCTGTTTTTTAATCTGTTTGCCACATTTTATGTTTAAGATTATAGTAATATCAGAGAGTGGAAGGAATCCTTTTGTGGGAAATAAAGAAATAGATCCTCTTATCGGAAGCAATCAGAAAGTTCATTAATCACTGTGGCTTTGTGCCCTCTAAATTGAAAGGTTAAATAATCCTCTCAGGAATATTTCTCAGCACCTCTGCTGATTGTCCAGGAAGGAACAGCCATTCAAACACTCTGGATCACTGACAGAATATTTTTCACCATTTTGACCACAAACAATACTGGACAAATAGGCTGATTCTGACAGAATTCAATTGCAGGAGATAGATTTTGTGCTTTAAACCAACAAAGTAATCTAATACTGTAAAAAAAAATTTAAAGATGAAGAAAAAATTCTTAAGTAACTCCATGGGAGACGACTGAAGGTTAAGCAGGTAGTTTTTGTTTTTAGCGAGTACTGACTTTGTAATTACTGAATGCATGATTCTGTAAAGTCATTAAAAATATGAAAAAGCTAATCGATTGAATTTCTTGAAATATCACTCAAGAGCATAACAGATATGTGGAACTGATTGAAATGGTTCAAATATAATGAAGTCTGATACTGAAGCGACAGTGGTTATAACAAGTCCCGAAGCTTAGTTTATAGGCTTTAAACCATACTATTGCCCTTTTTTTGCTGAAAAATATTAAATGAGGGGTTCGTATTTTCAACGGATTCAATTAATTTGTTTAATTGTTGCTTTCTTATACAACACTAAATTAAGCCAGGGATTGCTGCAAAGACACGGTCTCAAGAATTTGACCTTGCTACTTACTGGAAACAGTTGTATAGACATATCTGACCACAGATTTCGCATTCTGAACACATAACCCAGCAACCCTAATTTAGCAACTGATAACCAACTCTGTGTTTGAACACTTGCCCCCTTTTATTGCCACCAATAATGCCACTTCTCAAACTTCATTCTTTGAAGGCTTGCAGATGCTACCTCGCTTCCAGTACCTTGCCCAAATGACAAGTGATAATTATCCATATGCTCATCTTGAACAGAGCATTAGTAGACTGTTCAAATCAGTTGTGCTTCTGTCATACCTGGAAAGACCTGCTGGAAACAAGGGACATGCTGGAACAAATGAGGTTTTAATAAAAAGGCAACATTATAGAGAGAAGAATTGCCAGAAAAGTATTTTTTTAAGTAAAATAACACACATGGTTCTCTAATTGTGCCTCAATAATTCATATCTATGCGACTAACTTTCATTCCCCCATCACCAGTGGACCAAATCACCACTTACTCAATACTTCACTTTCATTTTATGACGTCAGTCAGGCAACATTGATACATTAAAAATTAGACACCCAGATAGATGGCTTTTCAAGGCAAACCCTTACTCAATACCTACCCAATTAACATAAGGAAGTTTAGTTGTTCCCATATTTTGTCTGAGTATTAATGAGTTTATACAAGTATAAGATTATCACTATGAAACACTCATCATAATAATATTTCTCAATCATACCTTTAATTAAAAAGAGGTACTGCGATCCCTTGTCCATACCACAGTCACCTCCAGATGTGACTATCCCAATGTTTTGCTGGTTAGAAAACTCATCAGGATTCTATTTTGCATGGTGCTACTCATCCCTTTATATGCTTGCTCACTGACCTACAGAAAGACACCCAATCATCCAGCATCGCAAATTTAAACATTTCCTTCTTTATGGGCTCATCAGTCCTCATTCCATTAATCCCCTTGCCCTCAAACCTAACTTTGGCCTCTTGTGTAATCCCATAGCTATGTGAACCATGGCTCATCTGTTGCAGTCGTCACCTCCAGGTCTGAAGAATGAGAGTTTAAGTACCACTCCAGAATTTGAAAATAAACATCAGATTTGACACTCCAGTACAATACTGGTGAAAGTGCTGCATTATCAGAAAGACTGCCTTTTGGCTAGGACATTAAACTGAGGCACAATTTGCCCTTAAGTGATCATAAAATACCCCATGGCACAATTGTGAACAGCAGCAAGAATTATTTCTGCTGCTCTGACCAATGTTCAGTCCAAGATCAATATGACAAAAACAGATTATCTGATCATTATCCCATATCCATCTGCTATTTAGCTGCACTCCACAAGAAACCACAAAAAGACATACAACTTAACAACCATGACATGAGCAACTGACAGACTACTGATGTGAAATGTGGATTTTGAATTTTAAAAAAGTTCTGTTTCTCCTTTCGCCTTTTACTTTCTTTACCTTTCACGGACTTCACCCCATTTCTTGAAGCCTCCCTCTCTCTTTTATACCCTTCAATCTCTCTCATATATCCTCATTCTGGGACTCCATGGTTTGTCTCCTCCTTGTTATCACAGACCACCAAGAAACTTAACAGTGACCAAATATCAAAATACTTCACAGGCAGTAAAATGTCTTTGGGATGATGATGATGATTGTGAAAAATCCCCCTACTTGATAGTCCTCTTAATTTGTTCAGTAGCATGCTATGCAATCTTTCCTAATCTCTGTGATTCCTCAATATTTACTATATCTTTAAAGACCATCCTTAAAATTCATGTTTGACCAAGACTTTTATCAGTTCTAAAACTCACTTTCTTCAACTTATTGTCTTTTTCGTTTGAGTACCTTAGGATGCTGCTCCATAAGTGCAAAGTGTCATTATTATTTTAAAGCCCTAGTTTTTAATAGACCGTTATGCGCTCTCACCAGGCCGTTTCTCTGGTAATGCCCTCATCTCAGCTTCTTAAGTTAAAGGGATAGAGGTGTATTGTGGCCTGCTCTCATGTGCTGAAACTGTTCTCCATTCCAGGGTCATCCTGGAATGAAAATACAACACCTAGCTCCTTTTCTCTACTGCAAGCAGTCTTTTTAAACCCTTTTATCCTGTCCCTCCACCCTTGCCATTAAAAATATAAAGAACTCCCTCTCCTTGTCCACGTCTGCACCCTTTAACAACAGTTGACCATCCTCATCGAATCCCTCTCCACTATCACTAAGCTGCTTTTGCCTGGTTTCATTCTTATTTATTGAATCATAGCCAGAATATCAAATCAATGCCTTTTTCTTCCTGCTTCTGCACTATTATCTTTAGTGTCACATAGAAAGGGGTCAAGACTTTTATTTCTCAACTACAAACTGCACTTTGATGATAATATCTGAAAGCACAGTTTAGTTTTCACATGTATGATCATGACACCCAGTTTTTCAGCATTACCTCACCCACCACATCATTCGACTCCTCAACAGCTGCTAACTATTGGACTGTTCGCTCAACATCCAGTGCTGGATCAGCAGAAATTTCCACCAATTAAATCAAAGACTAAAGCTATCGTTTTCAATTCCCAATCAAAATCCCATTGCCCAGCTATCAATTTCATCCCTTTCCCTGGAAACCGTCTGAGATTATACTACATTGTTTACAAATTTGACACCATATTTGACCCCTAAATAAGTCAATATCATATTTGTGCCAATACTGCAAAGAAGGATACCTCAGAGTACAATGGGATCGTGCCCAGATGGGCCAATGGGCTGAGGAGTGTCAGATGGAGTTTAATTTACATAAATGTGAAGTACTGCATTTTGGAAAAGCAAATCAGAGCAGGACTTATACACTTACTGGTAAGGTCCTGGGGAGTGTGGCTGAACAAAGGAACCTCGGAGTGCAGATTCATAGTTCCTTGAAAGGGGAGTCACAGGTAGATAGGATAGTGAAGGTGTTTGCTATGCTTTTCTTTATTAGTCAGAGCATTGAGTATAGGAGTTGGGAGGTCATATTGCAGCTGTATAGGACATTTTTGGAATATTGCATGCAATTCTGGTCTCCTTCCTATCGGAAGGAGGTTGTGAAACTTGAAAGGGCTTAGAAAAGATTTACAAGGATGTTGCCAAGGTTGGAGGATTTGATCTATAGGGAGAGAGTGAATAGGCTAGGGCTCTTTTCCCTGGAGCGTCGGAGGCTGTGGGGTGACCTTTATAGTGGTTTATGAAATCATGAGGGGCATGGATAGGACAAGTAGACAAAGTCTTTTCCCTGGGGTGGGGGAGTCCAGAACTAGAGGGCATAGTTTTAAGGTGAGAAGGGAAAGATTTAAAAGGGACCTAAGGTGCAACGTTTTCATGCAGAGGGTGGTGCGTGTTTAGAATGAGCTGCCAGAGGAAATGGTGGAGGCTGGTACAATTACAACATTTAAAAAACATCTGGATGGGTATATGAATAGGAAGGGTAGAGAGGGATATGGGCCAAGTGCTGGCAAATGGGACTAGATTCGGTTAGGATATCTGGTCAGTATGAACAAGTTGGACTGAAGGGTCTGTTTCTGTGCTGTACATCTCTATGACTCAGGACCACCTATTTTCATAGCTGTAGCACTGCCCTCCCTTAGGCCATCTATTGCTGAAACACTCACTCATGCCTTTGTCATCTCGAGACTTGACTATTCCAGTATACTCCCACATTTTACCACCCATAAACTTTTACTTATCAAAAACACTCTGTAGCTCTGTTCCAGAAGTTAAAAGAAATCAATCTGCAGCAAATAATATAAGCAAAATATATGCAAACCAAGGACTTTCATTTCTAATTAATGAATATTATATACATTTAGATACACTAAAAACACAAGACGTTTTATAACATAGGAGATATGTCTCAATGTCGGCAAAACCAAGGAACTCATTATTGACTTTCGGCGGGATGTTAGTCATGCCTCCCTATACATTAACAGCACAGAGGTGGAACAAATGGAGACTGTCAAGCTCCTGGGAGTGGTCATCCACAACAAGCTTTCTTGGACTCTTCATGAGGACACACTGGTTACAAAGGCCCAACAATATCTCTTCTTCCTCAGGCAGCTGAAGAAATTTGGCATGACGGCGAATACCCTTGCCAACTGTCATAGGTGCGCCATCGAGACCATTCTGTCTGGATGCATCACTACATGGTATTGCAACTGTACCATTCCAGATCGGAGACAGTTAGAGAGTGGTGAACTCGGCCCAGACAATCACAAAGGCCAACCTCCCATCTACAGAATTCAGTTTCCATGCTGTACATCTCGATGATTACCTACCAGGCCTAATAACCAGCTGTTATTAGAATACCCTACTGTTATTAGAATACTGAATGGACTCACAAACTCTTAACATCTGCCTGTACCAGTGTTTTCGTTTTTGTTGCTGTTTACCTATTATTTACTATCTATGCTACTTAACTCTGTGATCTGCCTGTATTGCTTGCAACACAAAGCTTTTCACTGTGCCTCGGTACACGTGACAATAAATTCAATTCAATTCAAGATGGTTATGCTTTATACTGTCTCTTTTAAATTGAAACACAATGTCCTGGAAGGGGGATGGTGAAAATCAGCCCTGACACAGACCCATGTATTTGGTTGCCATGGAATATGTTGACCCTGCCAAAACATATGGAAAATTATGTGCCAATTTTCACACATTGACATGAAAGTGGTTGCAGTAGGGGTGTCGTCAGGTGGTTTTTCTGCACACACAGTGGAGATGAAAACTGCTGCTAGCAAAAACAAAGAAAATAGTTATTTTGTGTTAGCCTCGGAGAAAGATGCCAGGAGAAAATGCTTGTCGAGATTAAATGACTTCAATGCTGGAGTGGGCCTTGCTGCTGAAAATCAGTCTTTGGATTGTATTTTTATTTGTTTATGGTATTTGCACTTTGTTGGTTAGGCCAGCATGTATTGCTCATCAGATTTGCCCTCAAAAAGGTGGTGGTGAGCTGCCTTCTTGAACTGCTGCTGTCCTTGGGTTATAGGTAGCTGAAAATGTGTTGCTGGAAAAGCGCAGCTGGTCAGGCAGCATCCAAGGAGCAGGAGAATTGACGTTTTGGGCATGAGCCCTTCTTCAGGAATGAGGAAAGTGTGTCCAGCAGGCTAAGATAAAAGGTAGGGAGGAGGGACTTGGGGGAGGGGCGTTGGAAATGCGATAGGTGGAAGACAGGCCGCCTACTTGCGGAATGTTTCAGAGAACACCTCTGGGACACCCGGACCAACCACCCCGTGGCTCAACACTTCAACTCCCCCTCCCACTCCACCAAGGACATGCAGGTCCTTGGACTCCTCCATCGCCAGACCACAGCAACACGACGGCTGGAGGAAGAGTGCCTCATCTTCGCCTATGAACCCTCCAACCACAAGGGATGAACTCAGATTTCTCCAGTTTCCTCATTTCCCCTCCCCCACCTTGTCTCAGTCCCAACCCTCAAACTCAGCACCACCTTCCTAACCTGCAATCTTCTTCCTGACCTCTCCGCCCCCACCCCACTTCGGCCGATCACCCTCACCTTAACCTCCTTCCACCTATCGCATTTCCAACGCCCCTCCCTCAAGTCCCTCCTCCCTACCTTTTATCTTAGCCTGCTGGACACACTTTCCTCATTCCTGAAGAAGGGCTCATGCCTGAAACGTCAATTCTCCTGCTCCTTGGATGCTGCCTGACCAGCTGCGCTTTTCCAGCAACACATTTTCAGCTCTGATCTGCAGTCCTCACTTTCTCCTTGGGTTATAGGTACACCTGTCGTGCTTTTGGAAAAGAAGTTCCAGTATTTTTACCATTCTCCTGCTCCTTGGATGCTGCCTGACCAGCTGCGCTTTTCCAGCAACACATTTTCCTCCAGCATCTGCAGTCCTCACTTTCTCCTTGGGTTATAGGTACACCTATCGTGCTTTTGGAAAAGAAGTTCCAGTATTTTTACCCAGTAAGAGTGAAGGAAAGGTCAGCATGGTGTATGGCTTAGAGGGGAACTTGCATGTGGTGAGATTCTCATACATCTGCTGCCCTTGCCTATCGAGGTGGTAGAGGTCACTGGTTTGGAAGGTGGTCTTAAAGTTGTCTTGGTGAGCTGGTACTGTGCTACCACTGTGCATCAGTTATGAAGGGAAAGAATTGTGAAGGTGATGGATGGAATGTTAATTAAGTTGGCTACTTTGTCCTGGACAGTGTCAATCTGAGGGGAGGGGGCAGTGGGTGGAAATCAAGCAGAAGGTGGTTTATTTGCACATGTTTGACTTGATACTATGAGACTTCATGGTGCCTGAAGCCAATATTGAGGATGCACAGGGCATCTTGCTCATTAATATATAACACATGCTGCCACCTGTGGTGGTCTGTCCTCTAATCAGACAGGACACATCAAGGAAGAGTGATCTTGAAGCTTGGGGTATAGTCTGCAAGGTATGATTCTAAGAGTATGACTTTGTCAGGTTGTTGCTTGACTATTCTGTGGCACAAGTCTCCAAATTTAGGCATAAGCCCTAAATTTAGTCAGGTGGACTGTGCATAGTTGAGATGGCTAACTTTGCCATTCTAGCGTCCGGTGTCTAGGTCGATACCTGATGACCCATTCAGTTTCATTCCTTTGTTTAGACTTTATAATGGTTAGATACAACTTAACAGATTGCTAGGCCAAATCTAAAGGCTTTTAAGAGTCAATCATTTTGCTGTTGATCTCAAGTTACATGCAATCCAGACCCTAAAGGACATTACTGAACCAGATAGGTCTTTGCGATAATTGATAATGGTTACATTATCAACAACAAACTAACTCTTAATTCCATATTTTTATCAAATTCAAATTTAACTTTCAGTTTTGGTGGGACTTGAACCCATGTCCCGAGAACGTTAGCCTGGGGCTCTGGATTACAAGTTCAGTGACATTACTAACACATCTCTGCCTTGGAAGACTAACGTAGGAACTTTCTAAAGCACAGTGGAAAGTTTGCCTTGGTATGATAGGAAAAGGGAGTCTGCTGCAAAGCAGGAAGGACTGTGCAACTCCATTGTAAAGTTGATATCTTCCGTGAGGAGAGAATGCTCACGTAAAGATTTTTCTCTTGGGTTAATTTGTGGGGGAAAGAACCTTTCCTACAGTTCAGAATACAAGTTGACTGTTAAATGTTTGCTCTACGTTGTTTTTAGTTTGCTACAGAGAAAGTCTTGAAATGTGAAAGCTTTCTATTGACCACTGGGTCTTGTGTATTCTAAAACGTTATTGGGTCTAGATTGGCAGAAGAGATTTAGTTACTTCCAAGGCAGCAAGGAAACAAGGTGTACTGTCTCAGTGGCTTGAATTCTCCACATTAATTGATTTATCATCGAAACAAATTTCTCAAGGCCAATCCAAAATAACCATGGGTTCCAATGTCAAAGTGCTAAACATTACAATCTAAATTAATCAATGCAACTTTTGCTTACTTAAGAAATAATACATTGCTACCTCCTAAAGTTAATAATCCTGCCTGGAAGTAGCTAATTTCATTAGTTTTTGACCTAAAGACTTAGCCCCACTCTGCTGAGTAATTTAAAACCGGAGTTTGTTTCTGCTGGCTGAGAAGGCAGCATCATCAACTGTAGCCGCTATGGCTTTAGACAGTATGATCTCTTAGCTACTAGAAACACCAAAAGATGCTGCAGTGAAATAATTAACATTTGGATATACTCATCAAATATATAATTCCTACACTGGGGTCTTGTGATACAGTGGCAGTATCCCTGCCTCTGGGCCAGAGTTCAAGCCCCACCTTGCTCCAGAGATGTGTCAATAACATGTCTGAAGAGGTTGATTAAAAATATCTGTATTCCTACAAAACAAGTTCATCCAGCAGCTTGTCCAAACAATTTCAGCTCTAATATAATCTAGCACCCTTTTCCTTGAAGGAACATGAATAGAGAAATGGTCACCAATCAAGCATGTGCTGATGTCCTCATGCTTCCCATGACTAAAACATTCAACAGATCAATCACTCATTTGTGTTTATTGAACATGTCACTTTTGAGGGAAAATTACTTAAAAAGGGAGCAGGAAAAATCAGTTGATGTAGTATATTTTGATTTGCATTAAGCATTTGATAAGTTGAACTCGAGATTGTTATATGAGCACAGGACTTGTAGAATTTATAGTGAACAATGTACTGCATCAGGTGAGGATTAATTGAAGGATCAAAAATGAAGAGTAGGAATAAATGATTGCTTTTCACAATGACAGTAGGTGATGTGAGGATCAATGCTTGGGCCTCAGCTCTCAGCTGATTATAACCTACATCAGAGTCTTAGAATTAGGGGATCAAGTGTAATGCATAAGGTTTGCTGACACTTTAAAGCCAGGTAGCAAAGTAATCATTGAGGATGACAAAAAAAAGCCTGCCAAGAGGTATATTGAAATAGAATACTGCAAATGGTAAAAATCTGAAATAAAAACAATTACCACCAGAAATACTTAGTAGATTTGGAAGCATCTGTGGGGATAGCAACAGAGTTAATGATTCAAATCAACAACCTTCTTTAAGAATTAGGAAAATTTAGAGTATCATAGGTTTTAAGCAAATTAAAAGGGAGGTGAAGGAAAAAAGAAACAAAAAGCAGATCTGTGGTGGAGCAGAACTCAAGAAATATTAAAAGATATGATGGTGTAAGCCAAACAGAGATGGGACAAGTAAAGATACAAAAAATAAAGTGTCTAGAGGTGATGGGAATGGCAGCATCATGTACAGCTGCTGCTTGAAAGCAAGGCAGAAAAACCAAAAAGTGATGTAAAAGGTATGCCAAATAAGAACAGCATCACCTCTATCAGCAGGTTTGGTGTCAATGTTAGGGAACATAATGCTGCAAAAGTTCATAAGGGACCAGAAGGAAAGATGGAAACACAGAAATTGAGGCAGCTAACTTCAAATGAACAGTTCTTAAATGAAAACAAAATTAAAGCATAAGAAAGTGAGGTGAAGATCAAGGGAGAATATTGGAGACTAGGAAAATGATCCACTGTGCAGGGGAAGGGAACTGGCTAAAGAAGTGGGTGCAGAGGTGATAAGAGAACAATATTGTGTTGAACTCAAAATGAATGTGGTGGGTGCTTAAAATGATGAGGCTGAGGCCTTCACTGATCACATATCTTCAGGGTCAGAAAGGGGAAGGTCAAAAGATAATCTGAATACATAGCAAGAGATGTCATTGGAATGAGGGACAGATGAGGTCAGGAAGGACGTGAAGGGAAAGAGGATCCAGAGGAGGGTTAGTATCCTCGAGTTGTTGAATCTTTCAATCCTTGACAGGAAGGGAACATGCTTTTAGATAGACTGCCAGATGAAATTAAGCTGGACCAAGGACCTTGGATGTTGCGCCGATCCAAGCCCACCTAACCTACACTAGCCCACTATCCTCCATATGCCTATCCAATGCCCGCTTAAATCCCCATAATGAGGGAGAGTCCACCACTGCTACTGACAGGGCAT